>NC_143565.1:92294285-92453928 GCF_054136105.1 Typopeltis vanoorti
TGCCCATTGAGCTTCCAAAAATTTAATTAGGACTAAAACCACTCGCCTATTCCCTTTGGGAAACTTTGCTGAATAGTCATTATAGGACTTATTTATTTTTATTTAAGAAACTCTTGATTTAAAAATATAAACATTACACACAAAAATTAACTACATAATAATAATCAAAGGATAAAAATTCTATTTGAATCTATTTTTCCTGATAAAAAGCGAATACTGTACATTTGTTGTTTTGTTGGATTATACAGTATATTGAGTTTTTATTACCGTTAATTTTCGTTATGATACAACCATTAGTTTTCATTATTATATATTCTTAAGCAACCATAGAGCTGCAGCTACTATTTTGATCAGCAGTAGCAAGGGCGAAGAGGTATCGATACCAAGAATTCCATGAATACATACTGATATGCATTCCGATTCAAAATATGGTAATTCCCTGTTTGTCCAGCATGCTCTATGTCAATCAATACAGCCGAAGCGCAAGCATTCCAATTCGCTGGTGCAGCATGATGTTGAGATTTGATTGCTTTGGCCATAGCTTCCACAGCAGCAGCTGATATAGGAAAGAATTTGTTGGTGGTGTTTGCTGTAAATAAAACAAATATTATTTACATGTAGCCACTACTGTTGTAACGCAGATGCGATCATCATCATGATCAACGTTCTTATAAATAAAACGCTTTCGTTCTATTTTAAAAATATAATTACACGATCTATATTGATTTTACATATGTTTGTTTCTTACAATAAGCATAATTAACATCTTTTATCAAAGATGAATTGCTGAAAAAAAAGTTCCTTAATTATGTGGCAGCCCAATCTTATTCGTTTTTTTATGAAAATTGGAAAATTGATGTAAAGTATTTTAAAAGTAGAAAAGGATTTTGAAGTGATGCTTCGAAAAGTTTTTTGTTTAAAAAATAAACAAAAAATCCCAGATATTTTCCCCTAATACGTCATGAGATCTGTTAATAAAAATACGATGTACCAATGAAAATATTCACATACTCAGTTACTTTTTGCTATTTTAATACGATGCTCAATTTTGTAATCATATTCATTTAGTCATTTTAGAAACATGAGGTGAGTTTTATCCATCTGTCAGTAAATACGTGTGTATATATGTAGAAAGTTGCCTTTAATGCATAGCATCATACATCTCAAGGAGATGGGCTTTGCATTAAGGGTAAATATTAAGAATAGTGATCAAAGCTTATTCCAACTTTACCAACGAGTTGCCTTGGCCTTGTACTACTTTACGGGTCACTTAAACTTGCATTACGTGCAGGCGCAAACTTGACTTATTTGTCTGTTTGCTTACTTGGGAAATGGAGTAAAAACCAGGTTTAAAATAGCTTGGTATCTTTAACATATATATATATATAATATAAATCCTGCATGTACTGGACAGATTTTAATGAACCTTGGTATTTGGATATTTTACTAAAAATTTCCCGAGTAATCTGTTTTAGTTGTGTTTAGTGGTAAAATTAAGCATAAGGTAGAGATCTAAGAGAAAATGCACGTCTTTCACCCAGCGATCAGAATATCTGGCTAAGTTATAAAAACCTTTGGAACTCATAATAAAGATTTTGAAACAATAAACTTCGATAATGAGACACTCTTGGATCCTATATCAATAGACGAGCTAGAAACTACTCTACAAAGTTGTAAAAACCATAAAACACTAGGTGAAAATGGGTTAAATACTGAATTAATCAAATATGCAGTCCCAAGCCTCAAAATTCGATTTCTTAAACTAATAAAATATGGAATGGTGAACCACCACCAAAAGGCAATAGTTATTCCTATACACAGGATGGGTGATATTAATAACTGTGAACATTATAAGAGGAATTAGTCTCCTAAACTCTGGATATAAAATCTATAGTAAAATTCTGAAAAATAGACTGTCCCAATTCTATGGATTCAGGAGAGTCTGCTCTTGTGCAGATGGATGCTTACCTTAAACATTTTATTGGAAAAACAAAGAATACAATGTGGAAACCCATATTTATTTTATTGATTATTCTAAGGCATTTGACAGAGTTAACCGCAATAAACTTTTTGAAATATTAATAAATGGTAGAGTTCCTCATCACCTAATTAAAGCGATCCATGATACATATAGAGACAACATGATTGCAGTAAAAGTTAATGGAAGAATATATGACTGGGAACCTATAAACAGAAGTAAGTCAGGGCTGTAACCTATCACCCATTCTCTTTACAATCTATATATGAATTCCATAGTAAGACATTGGAGACTCAGTACATGGTTATAACCCAATTAACAAACGCACTAATATAGACAATACCGTTTCCAGATGATCAGGCTATATTTGCAACCTCTGGAACTGATCTCCAGTACTCTTCCATCATCTTAATCTAATGATAAAAAAAAAAAAATATGGAAATTTCAAAAGAGAAGACAAAGGTACTTGTCTTTAAGGGAAGAGAACCAATAAAGACTATTGTCTACAATACATTTATTGAGCAAATCAACTCTGAAATATCTTGGATACCACGTAACCTACAGAGAAGAAATAGACATAGTAATGAAAATTACAACTTTCGATAGAGCTTTAAATATCATACATCAAGTTTTTAAGCCTTCGAAGGTAAAAAAAAATACTCAAATTAGAGCTTATAAAACATCAGCAAGACCCGTCCTGTGCTGACTTATAGAAGTGAGATATGGACGATAAAAAAGGAGATGAGAGAGGAATAACTGCAACAGAAATGAGATTTATGAGAACCGCAGGGTACACGTTGTTAGATCATAAAAGAAAGAAATCATGGAAGAAATGAATGAACAACCAATAATAGAATATCATCCACAACTATAGATGGAAATGGAAACAGCAGATTGGAAGAATGGACAATAGTAGAATCGCCAAACAAATTGAATACAAACCCATGGGGAAGAGATCTGTTGGAAGAAAGATAATATAAAAGATAGGATGAGACCATAACAGGCCCCGAGGCCTGATTCAAGATAGGAAAATGATGATGAATATTCTTTATGTACGAGGGTGGTCTGAAAAGTTCTCGGCCTAACAATGAAAAAACAAATTTATTTATAATTTCAAAATTATATTTATTTTTCAACATAATCTCCCTTAAGACTAATACATTTATTTCAGTGCTTCTTCAACGCCATTATCCCGTCTCTGTAGTGGTTCTCAGTAAGATCTGCAAAATACCCCTCTACTGCTGCAATCACCTCTTGATTCGAAGACAAACACTGACCAGCGAGGAAGAGTTTTAGCTTTGGGAAGAGATAGAAGTCAGAGGGAGCCAAATCTGGGTAATAGGATGGATGTTCCAACAATTCATAGTGCAGCACCCTTAATTTTCCCATTCCCAAAACACTTTTGTGGGCTGGTGCATTGTCCTGATGAAAGATGATTTTTTCTTCTGCAAACCGGGTCTTTTCTCACGAATTTTTTCGTCTAGTCAGGTTAAAAGATCGGAATAATATTCCCCGGTTATTGTTTTACGCTTTTCAAGAAAATTAATAAACAACGTGCCCTTAGCATCCCACAACACTGATGCCATGACCTTTCCTGCTAATGGAACCGACTTTGTCTTCTTTGGCGCGGAACAACCGGCTTCTGTCCACTGTTTGGATTCTGGGTGTAATGGTGAATCAAAGTCTAATCCATAGTAATACATCGACGCACAAAATCAGTTTTATTCTTGTTAAAACGCTCCAAGCACTGTTCAGAGATTTTCATGCGAGTGCATTTTTGATCTGCTGTGAACAAGCGCAGCACCCATCTTGTGCAAAGCTTTTTCCATTTGTGATTCTTCATGCAATATATATCCTACACGTTCATTTGAAATGCCTATAGTCTCAGCAATTTCACGCACTTTGACTCGCCGGTCATCCAATACCATAGCATGCACTTGATCGGTGATTTCTGGTGTTGTTACACATTTTGGACGTCCTTCAAGTGGATCATCTTCAAGGCTGGTACGGCCACGTTTAAACAAGGCAGCTCATTTCTTAATTGTCGAAAACGAAGGAGAAACGTGTCCATAAACTTTTATCAACTTCGAATGAATTTCTTTTGCTGCTAAACCTTCTTTTATAAGGAATTTTACAACCGCACGACACTCAATTTTATCCATTTCATAGACAACACTTTTGCTTCAGACAGCTGTATAAAACTAACTATTTGTTAGAATGACTTGCAATTTCACATGGATGCTTATGACAGATGTACCAACTTAGAAAAAAATAAAATCTTACCGACAGTGTAGCCATCTATGGTCAAACCACCCTCGTATACACAATACATATCCAAAAATTTGCTATAAAATTGAAGATGTCATAGTTAATGAATTTAAAAAAATGCTGTGAAAAGGCACCTGTTTATATTTCTGATTGTTTATATATTTCGTACTTATAATTGCAAACAACCATGTTTTATAACTGCGACGTCCTCAGAACATCAACTATATTTCAGTAACTTAACAAATGAAGTGTGTTATTTCTCAAATGAATAGATGGTGGTGCTCACTTATGTTAATATGAGTTCCTGTAGATCAGAGTACGTCTCAAAAATTTCGGTTTCCGCTCTGTAGACCATAATAGCGACTAACAACTTCTCCATTAGTCTGACATATACTGCTTGACAGATGTAAGCAGGGCCGTACTTATGAAAAGGTGCACGAGGCTCGAGTTGGGGGGGGGGGGGGAGCGAAGGACTCAAGTGCCTAGGGCTCCGCCCGCCTCTGGAAAAGTACAGTCTTGGATGCAAGCAGGAACTGCAACTCAAGTGGTTCATGTGTGGATTCACTTAAAAGTTTTAATGTTGCCAATCATCACTGTGCATGTTGTTTTTTTATACAACTGTAATGTTTTTTAATTTTTAACTATAAAAATTATTTTTTATACCGTCATAATTGATGAATTGCCATTTACAACTGGTCTGTTATTACAGTTTATTATTGACTATTGCTTTCCCCACGGAAAAATTAGAAGTTCGTGACCAGCGTAGTTCACTCGATTTCAGTTAAGTTCTTTAGCTGGATCGACCTTGGTTTAAATCTAGGACACGAAGAACTTCATCAGGGCTTCTGATCCAAAGGCGAGCGAGTTAGCTGGTGTCATACGGAAGGAGAAAGGTTCTTCCTCCCAGGAAATACGGCTTTTTCATCCCGTAACTAAGCAAATTGGTCAGAACACACGCAAAGTATATCCAAAAATATATATTCATGAACCATCTTATCCTAAAATTATTATTGCGAAAGCTAATCTAGAAAGATCATGGGCCTTAAGGACTTGTAACTACCGCACGTTTCATGACTGAGTCAAGAAATAAACTGATAATTATGGATAATAATTAAAATGTTGCTATTTTGTCACAGTTTCTTTCATAACTCTGTATGATTATTGCTCACCTATTCGATTAGATCATATTCATTTTGTTTTGTGTTGTTTTTAATATTATTTGTTGTAATATCTGATTATAGAAATTTCTCGCTTGATGAGTCTTCAGTTCTAGCAGAACTGTACAATGATTTAAAAAAAAAATCTAATTAATTAACCACTGATTATTTATTTTATTCAAAATAATGAAATATTTAATTCATTTGTTTCTGTTCCTACAGTTTCCTAGATGACGTCTGATTTTTTTTTTTTTTTATTAGCTAACCTTGACTCGCTTCCATGAATGATGACCCCATTTTGGAGTTTTCTCCTGCCTTTATGTATTGTTCATAAGGATGTTTTATCTACAACTCTGCAAGTCTAAAAAGGGTTTTAATCTTCCAGTTTCTTACGTGTCTTGAGATAAGACAAACTTAAGTCAGATCTCGCTGAATAAGTGGTGTCTTATCACCTCAGCATTTCTGCATGGTAATAGTAATGGCTGAAGATTCAGCCATTATTATCGACGTCATTCTATGATTACGCAGTAATCGTAGACTGACGTCAAACGTCTGCTATAGTCTACCGATCTCAAGAAAAGCCTTCGTCAGTAGCGCAGCGCGTAGAAGTGAACGGCTCTTCTTCCACAGTTTGTCTTATTTAAAAAAATATATAAAAATACGAACCAGAGTCTCCACATTTGAAATTACGTCAAAGCAGCTAAGGTTTAGTGTGTGTGTGTGTGTGTGTGTGTGTGTGTGTGTGTGTGTGTGTGTGTGTGTGTGTGTGTGTGTGTGTGTGTGTGTGTGTGTGTGTGTGTTTCCTGGATCGTTTTTCTGTTTTCTGTACGAAGAATCCCAAAATTCCGAGAGAAAAAAATTCCTGCCATTTTTTATTTGAGAAGTCATCTCTTCAAGTTTAAAAGGCTACTTGCATCTAGATTCGAACTTGGAACTGTAGGTGATTTGAACAGGGTTGATTAAGTTATTTGTAAAATAAATAATATAAATTGACAATAATAAAATTATTTTTGTGCTTTCTTTTATTTGGATGTGATATTTTTTACAAAAGTCAGTGGCTATACTTTGCAGATTTGTAGATGGGATATATAAATATTGAGTGTAGATTTAAAAAAAAAAAAAAAATCAGCTAACGCCTTCTTAGTCCTGCATAGGGAGTAGGCGAGGCCGTTTTAGGTACTATCTAACTTTTCGAGACTGATTGGGCAGTTCAATTTCCACTGGTAGCCAATCAGAAATAGCTGGACCAAGGCTATCACTAATTAAGCCGCACGCAGTGAAGAGACGGCTAACAAATGCCGCCATCTCCTGATCCCTAACAATATTTTTAATGTCTGAAAATAGCGTGGGTTCGACAGTCGGTTTTCGTAAGTTTACAGGATGAAAAACAGTTTGCGTGAGAATATACCCGCTTGCAAGTGCCAGATATCGACAAACTCGAGAACTGGTCGAAAAAAGGCTTAGAAAACGTTCCTCTTGTCGGCGACTAGATTTGAACCCAGGTCTTTCTTCGTGCGGTCAAGCGACATAGAGCGCAAACGCCACTTCTACTGAGTATGTTTTATTGAACCAATAACAAATGAATACATCATATATACATATGCTCTAATCTCCATAAGGATATTACTATTTGTTACAAGTAATTCATTTTGTGAATTTACTTCTCATAGTCATTAAGAGTGAATCGTTACATGATAATAATTACATTATTAGTTACATTCAGATTTTAACTCTTAATACCTTTGTTTTACTGTTATTAATTATTTTATTGTTAGCTCTTTTAACGCACCGTTATTTGATTACACATTTTGATTTCTTAAAGTTCACTTAGCATTCCAGTTAATTGATGCTCTCTCTCTCTCTCTCACACACACATGCACACACACACACACACAAAACTTATAAAAGTTCTTTCTGTTCAGCTATCTGAAAAATAGCCTGAGTTAATTTGATGCAAGTGAATTCCTAAGGACGAGGGATGAATTCCTCTGCGTTCACCTTTTTAAAAAGGATAGAGTTCCTCGTGACATCTTGAAGATTGTTTGGATATTTTCACCGCCTGTTCGGTCCTATATATGCTCACCCCTGTATATCCAAATAGTAAAGATAGTTATAATAATTATGATTGTTTGTACTCTGCTTAACTTTTTTTCGTTTAGCTAAAATATTAGATTTTTTTTTATTATTTGATTCTGTGGCATCCATTGTTTCACAAGACTCCAGATTTCTTCTGCTTTTTTTTTTTGGTAAAGTGTTTCTGGCTGTTTACAGAATTGACAAGTTGCAAGACCAACCAGCGGTCTTGCTTTCTTTTACCACAACCCACATTTTGGTTGGCAAACATGCATGATGAACTTAAAAGAAAAATGTGTTATGGAACGGACTTATTGGAAGTACAAGACGAAATACATTGTTTAAGACTGAGCTTAGTTTCATCTTTCTCTCTCTCCTCTTTTTTGTTCTCGATGCTGAGGTATTGGGAAAATGATTCTAGTTAGCTTTGCATATATTGCTCTTGATTTGATATGTACCAACTTCTCAATGCCGTAATTTTCTTCAATAAATAAACCGGCATTATCCTTCAGCCATTTCAGTGAACATCCTTAGTGGTCTTTTTTTGATCAAAGGAAGCTGATGACTTTGTCAGGGAGGCACTTTTGTAGAAAAGCAACTGCGTATCGTGGTGTGATTTATGTGCTTCAACTGTAGTTATGGCTCTAATTATCGATGTTTTTAGGTGTATATTAACTAGACGGAGACCTCCAGCTTCTATTTCGTGGAAGAGTGTTGTACGGGGCATTGGTTCATATTGTGAACCCCATATGTATGTCGCAAAGAGCCTATGGCTTTTTATCTGCCCATTGTCCGTGGTATGGAATTGTTATCTATTTTGTACCACAGTCGAGAGGCTAAGTAAATATTGCAAATTCTAGCTTTGTCTCTCACAGAGAGGTGTCTATTTCGCATATTCTTAATTTTTTTTTAATATGGCTTCATGCAACTCTTTCTATTGATCCACATATGTGTCTGGGCCCTCAATGTTTATTCCTAATACTGGCAAGTAGTTTTTTCTCAACATTCCCGCCGGTATTTTAGGTTCCTTTTTCCAGTCGCCGACCACCAAACAGCAAGACTTCGCCACGTTCACCCTAAGAGCTGAGGCCTTTGCAAAGGAGTCCAATATCTTATTGTTTCCTCTATGGATTTTTCATTTTCTAGAGTGTGTTATGTCATTGGCATAAGCTAGCAATTTTGCTTCGCTTTCTCCATGTTTATTTGTTCCTTGAATTTATTTATTTGTGTTTATTGCTCTAATAGTGGTTCAAATGCTAATACAAAGAGGGGAGAGAGGGTTACCTTGTCGCACGGGCTTTCTCGATGTTGAAACAATTGTTGCCAGAAAAAAAAAATCACATTTGTTATTAATCAACACTTCAATTTACCGTATAATTAGGAATATTACATAAATGAGCTTTGAAATATAATAGAATCTGGCGTGTTATTAGTGTTCTACAGATGCTTCCCGAATTAGAAGTATTTTGCAAATGCTGTATATGCATTTCAAATAAACTACATTTTCATACAAAGCACATTTACTTGCAGAAGATTTACTTATAAACAACAAAGAAAAAGTAAAGTAAAATAAGTCCTTAGACGCTTTTTATTCCCCAAAGAGAGTAATTGAAGTTCTTTTAACTTTAAGTGAATTTGGTTTTAATATAGAAAAACGAAGAAAACTAACTTTGGGTGCTCGGTATAAAATACATACAACTTGAGTTCTGCATATATTCTTCAAAATTCGATTAATTAAAATAACTGCTTGTTCAAAAAAAAAAAAAAGTTGAATCTTTTTTTTTTTTTTGTAAATCTTTTTTATAGCCTCGATTAAATCACGAGCTATCATATACAAGGGAGATAAACCAAGGGGTCCGACAGGGATGTCCCCTCTCGGCAACTCTTTTTAATATCTACTTAAATGAAATAATAAAAAAATGGAGTAAAAATTTACATCAAGGAATTAAACTTTCTCCTACAGTTAACTTAAACACTCTCCTCTTTGCAGACGACCAAATAATAATTACAAATTCTGAAGATAACTTGCAGAAAGCTATTTTAAATCTAAATGAGTTATCCAAAGATTATAGTATGATAATATCAACGGAAAAATAAAAAACTATGGCCTTTAAAGGACAAGATCCAGCAAGAACTAAAATAGTAATAGATAACAAGATCTTAGAACAGGTGAATTCATTTAACTACCTAGGATGTATGATCACATATGAAAATGAAAAAGATATAAACGTAAAAATTGCAAAATATTTAAAAATAACGGGTGTAATTATCTCTATATTTAAACCAAACCAGTTCAAAAACAAACCAGGTTAAAAGTATACAATACATTAGCCCTACCGGTCTTAATGTATGGAAGCTAAATCTGGACAATAAAACAAAAAGACAAACAAAGATTAACAACAGCAGAATTGAAGTTTATGAGAAAAACTGCAAAGTATACCCTATTTGATCACAAAAGAAACGAAGATATTATGAAAAAATTAAACCAAGATTAACCAAGCCATTAGGAAAAAGAAAACCAGGACGTCCTCTTAAACGATTCAATGATGACTTCTAAGGCCGGAACAGGCCATGCTAGGCCTAAATCCTTGATACGCATGATGATGATGACAAAGCGCATAAATCCAGGAAGATATTATTTTCATTATTTTCCTTAATAGCGTCTTGGATTTATATGCTTTGTCGATAAAATAAATGCAACTCATGGCAAATAATAAAAATATAATAACGAACGTACCAAGAATGAAATTGAGATAATGAAACATTAAAGAGATAGAACTTTTTGGTTTCACATGAGCAGGTAAAAAGATTTTTATGATAGAGTCAAGAATAAATAAGAGAAAAACTGCAAAATGTTTGTTTCGGTAGATAGACCTGAGTCAGTTAAAAATACGTGTTTAGCAGATGACAGGCAACTTTCTAGGATAGAAGTATTTTGCAAATATTGTATATGCATTTCATATAAACTATATCGTCATACAAAGCACATTTACTTGCAGAAGATAAACAAGAAAAAATGAGTAAAATAAGTTCTTAAACGCTTTTTATTCTCCACAGAGAGAAATTGAAGTTTTTTAACCTTAAGTAACTTTTTAAAAATGAGTGCACAACTGGCAACTGTCTCCTCCCTCAGCTGATAGATGAGCTTATGGTCCCCGATTATTTCAAGGCCTCGAGCTGAGAATGCGTGAGATCAGTATTGCTTAAGCGCTGGGCTGCGTCCCAGTACCGGACAGCGAGAAATTTTCCTAGAATTTGTCATTTTAGTTTTCTAAGCATTTTTCATGAATAAATATCTTATAGTGGAAATGTTTTGAGGAGAATAATATTCGTGAATGTGTCGAAAAGCTTCGACCCAGAACGCCCTAAATAACATCTGTGTAGCAAATGTGAGTGACCAAACCACATATTTTTAAACATGGAAGTATTCATGAATTGCTGGGAATTTTCAGACATCGAAATCTTTCAACATTCTGGAAAGTGAATACCGCTGTTTTCGACCGGTCATATAAATTGCCTGCAAGCCGATTACAACAATGGGCGGCATATCCTCTGTTCTCTAAACTGAAAGAAATAACATCTGTGTTGCAAATGTCAGTGACCAATCAGCAAGGAAGTATAATGAAATTTTTTTCCCACTAAAATTGAAGATCAAGGCAGTCTGTATCCGATTCTCAAATCTAGTAATACTGAATACTGTTTCGTCGTGAGTTTTTAAATAATAAGCATACAAATTTAAATTTTAACATGAATAAGAGACAAGGGACTTTGTGTATTTTGGTGTTAAGAAATCTCGTATTGAAGGTGTTTGTGTCACAACAGATAGTGATTCATCCACCTCCAGCCTACAAAGCGATCTGCCGGATGTACAAAAGGAGGGGGAAAACTACCAGCACACAGGAGAAAAAAGTCTGCATTCACTCGTAAGTACATGGACAGCTATTTAAAATTTGGTTTCATACAATGCCCTGACACTGACTAATTGATACCCAAGACTTCAATGTGTCATTTATGCTACTGTTCTGGGAAATGAAGCTGTGAAGCCAATGCAACTTACCCGAATATCTCAACACGAAACATTCCGATGTAGTCAACACACTTAAAATAGAAAATAAAATTATTTTCCAAGCTTCGACCACTAACACTTCTGATGGCATGCTATTTAATATTATTCCAGATAGCCAAATGTAAAAACCGTATTCCATTGGCGAAGAACTCAATAAACCTTTGATTGCTGCTTGTGATGAAGTATTAGGCCAGTCTGTGGCGAGTAAAAAATGAAAGACATCCCATTGTCGAATGATACATTTGATATGGCAGATGATATAGAAAAGCAACTCATTGAAAAAATTAAAAATTGAAATTGTTTGCATTACAACTGGACCAACCTACAGATATTCAGAACAACAGCATTTTATTTACGTATGTACGATATATTGATCATGATGAAAGCGAAATCAAGGAAGACATTTTAAGTGTTTCTGAATTCCCTTCGCACAGAAGCACTTAATAAATGGTTTCATTGAAGAGAGAGAGGTCTCGAATGGAAAAATTGCTTTGGAGTTTGTACTGACGTCGCTGCCGGTCTTACAGGTAGAAATTCAGGTTTAGACGACTAAAATTAAGAATATGGCAGGCAAGAACTTATTGTCAATGCTTTGCTACATTCATAGGCAAAAAAATGGCACCTGAGCTAAATGAAGTCCTGTCTCAATCTGCTAAAATTATTAATTATATAAAAAACAGTGCTTTAAATACAAGACTGTTAAAAGCATTCTACAATGTAATGGGCTCTGATCATCAAAATCTTCTTTTCCATTCGGAAGTTCGTTGGCTGTCCCGCGGTAGTTCTCAAGAGGTTATATGGACGCCAAAAAGAAGTTGAGCTGTTTCTAATTGATAAGGAAAGTGACCTGTTCCGTTATTTCCAGAATAAGAAATGGGTAGCCAGGCTAGCATATCTCACCGACATATTTTCTTAAATAAACGAGTTGAATTTAAAACTCCAAGGTCCAGATACAACAATATTGAATCATTAAATAAACTCAAACTCTGACTTAATATGATTACAGGAAGAAATAATAATAATTATTATTTTTTCCTCCAGGAAGTCAAGGACTCATCGAGAGAGGCTAAATTACTCAACCCACCTATCATACATTGCATTAAATTCATTTACACTAAATGCACTCACTACCCTAAGGGCAAATTATTCCACTCACTCACCCACTACTCTCTAGGAGAAAAACCTAGCTCTTACCCCTTTCTTGACTGAGAACAACCTTAACTTCCATGGATGTCCCCGTGCCCTCCCCCCCGCCTTCCATATAACGAAAAATTTCATCATTCGAAATGCTATAACACCTATTCAAAACTTTTATAGACATGTATCATATCACCCCTCTTTCTCCTGTTATCCAGAGTCTGCAATCCACATACTCGCAATCTGTCCTCATAATCTAAATCCCATAATCCGGATATGATCTTTGTAACTCTTCTTTGCACCCATTCCACAGCTTCTTTATCCCCTTGGAACCCAGGAGATCAAATCTGTGCACAGTAATCCAGGTGTGGTCTTATCAGAACCTTATAAAGAGGAAAAATTACTTCCTTATCCTTACATTTCAAGGTTCGCTTCAACATAGCAATTATCCTCCGAGTTGAATTTGCAACTTTTGTCATGTGACCTTTGAACTTTAAATTCTTATCCACCAATACACCAAGATCCCTTGCCTCCTCAGTTTCTTGTAGCATGACCCCGCTAATATAATATGCTGCTGGAACTCTAATCATGCCAAAGTGCATAACTTTACTCTTGCTAACATTAAACTGATAGCCATTTTGGTTTGCCCAGATTTCCAGTCTATTCAAATCATTTTGTAATTGCTGGATATCAGTAGCATCCCTGATTGCCCTGCCTATCTTCACATCATCAGTACACAATTGCAAATCTGATGATAGACCCTGTTTCATGTCATTAATGTATAGATTGAACAATAATGGCCCAAGGACTAAATCCTGAGGTACACCACTGGTTATCTTAAATCTGGCAGATTCACACCCACTGTATACCACTCACTTTTTGATATCTGTCTGCCAACCATCCCCCGATCCATGTCAATAGATTATATTCCAATCCTATATTCTTCAGTTTACGCAACAGCCTATCGTGTGGTATCCTATCAAATGCCTTAGAAAGATCCAACATTATCATAGTGTATCCATTCCCTTTATCCAACTCGGCCGTAACATTGTTATAAAATATGAGCAAATTGCTAAAACATCCTTCCTTTAGTAAACCCATGCTGTTCCCTGCAGAGTATAGAATGCTTGTCTACCCATTTCTGTATGCGATTTCTTACCAACTTCTCTAAAATCTTCACTACCACACCAGAGATACTAATAGGTCTGTAGTTAGACACATCAGTTTTCGCACCGCCCTTGTGCAATGGAACTATCATGCATTCCTTCCATTCCTGTGGTATCATTCCTGAGCTGAGACTTATACAAATGTGTGAAAGGCCAAGCCAATTCAGCTGAACATTCCTGTAGCAAACAGGTTGATATTCCATCTGTCCCTATTGACAAATTCTTATCCAGGTTATGCAAGAGCTCTTCAAGCTCATTTTCATGAACGACTAACTCTTCATTTAACGTAGCAGTAGCACTGTGTACCATGCTACATATACCTGGTTGATATATCTTAGCAAAGTGAGCACTCATTAACTTTACAATCTCGTTAGCTTCCAACACTCGTGTACCATCTGCATTCAATAAAATTATTCTTCCATATTCATTCTTTCTTTTGCTTGCGTCATAACGATATTGGATTCTTTTGGATTGCCTTTAGCTTGCATGGCCAATTTCTTTTCATACTCCGTTTTAATGAAATATTGAAATGTTTCGGTCGTACTCAGATTATATTATAAAAGTAGATGATTTCTATTCACAGAATTCAGTTTCAGATATTATTGCAGCCAACTTGAAGATGTTGTCGTTTGAAAAGTATTATCCCGAATATGAGGATCTCCGGAGGCAGAATATGTGAGTTGTGAACCCCTTTGTTGAACACAAAGAGACAGCCCTTTCCCATGAAGAATCCTTCAACTTATTGAATTATCATCGGACTAAGGACTGGAAAGTACTTTTAATTCTATGAGTCATTCGCAATTCTGGATAAGAATGAAAAATGAATATCCATTACATGAAATAGTAAATTTCATTTTTGTTTTTTCACCAGATATCTTTGTGAAACTGCATTTTCTGCCATCAGTGTACTTCAAACGAAACAGAGGAACCACCTAGAACTCCGTTTGTTTATCACTTCAATTCATCCCAGAATTAATAAGCTAATGGACAGAAGACTGCAATAAAAGTCTCTCTAGCCTAACTAAAACCCTCAAAAACTCACTTGTAATAAAAGAAACTAAGTTTAACTTTTTCAATAATTTATAATTGCTGTCTTAAAGTCTGCGTTTTTAAATTCAAAATATTAACTGGTGTTGGAACTAGTGTTTAGAAAAGATTTATACATTTCTATTTATTAAATTACATACTTGACATAAATAAATACTTGACGTGTGTATGTGACAATAAGCATTTCGGCGACAAGTTGACATCCTTCTGCTGCTTCCCCTGCTCAGCTGACTTGTATGGTGGGTTACAATGCATAAATATTTTTCTCATTACTGTTTATTTTCAAACCAACGTCATTAAAATCAATTTAATAATACAATAATCAATTATACACTGAATAATATTATAAATTTTTGTTGACCAGATTGGGATATGTCAACGAAAATCGGCACAAAATAATTCAGTGATGTTGGCCTGAGGAAACTACAATATGCTACAAGGTTTCATTAGGGTAGAAATTAATAACTAATTTAAATATAATTTTGTATTTGTCAACATGTCACACCGTATACATAAGTGTACTATTACTCTTCATGATTATGCTATAATCATACGAGTACTGTGAATGAATTCTAGGGGATATTCGAAGTTATGGGGTTAAAAACCTGAGTTTTCTAGAGAGGGAAAAAAAACTATCTGAGACAAGTATCGACTAACTCGTAAACAAGCTAAAAAAAGCGAATAAATTCATCTAACAGGCGACTGGAATTGAACTTCTGGTAGTCTAGCATTATGTTACCATAGAGAGAGAGAGAGAGAGAGAGGTGACACAAATCTTTACAGAAATCAAAAAATCTTTATAGAAAATCCAAAAATAAAAAGGATAGATAAATAAATATATTAAATATGATAAGAAGAGCCTGTGTAACTCAGTAGAAGTGGCGTCTGCGCATCCGTGCGCTTGACTGCACGAAGAAAGACGGGTTCAAATGTAGTCGCCCACTAGAGGAACATTTTCTAAGCTTTTTCTCGACCCGTTCCCGAGTTAGTCGATCTCTGGCACGGGCAAGCGGATTTTTTCTCCCGGAAACTCGGGTTTTCCATCCCGTAAACTCAAAAAAAAAAATCGGCATTAGGGTTAGGGACTATGAGATGGCGTCACGTTTTAGCCGTCTTCTCCACTGCGTACCGATTAATTAGTGATAGCCTTGGGCCAGCTATCTCTGATTGGTCTGATTGGGTACCTATGGAAATTGAACTGCCCACTCAGTCTCCAAAAGTTAGATAGGGCTAAAACGGCCTCGCCTACTCCCTATGTGGGAACAAAAAGGCGTTAGCTGATAAAATAATTATTAACAATATAACAGCAAAAGAAGTTTTGGGAGGAAAAAGAATTCACACAAACAGTAATCGGATTGGATACCGTTATAAGAAGAAGAAGTGAATAACTTGGCTGTAGAAAAGAAAGTTCATGTCTAAAATTAAAATCTATAGACAATTGATTTTAATATATATCTAGAAGATAAGTATCTTATTATTATTATTAAGAGAAACCCCAAGGGAGCCAGAGACTCATCAAGGGTCAAGGGTGACCAGATGATCCGCACAAGATGTCATACTTGTTCTTGAATTCATTCATACTACATGTGCACAAAAGGACTCTTGTCCTTTCCCCACACTCCATAAATGACAAATTCCATTTACTGAAATCCTGCATCAAAAGTTTCCAGGACTCAGATCATTCCTCTTTTCCCTGTTTGCTAGTGTCTGCAGTATACAAATTCCAAATCAACCTTCATTATCAGTATTCCAAAATCGTGATAATATTTTTGACACTGTCTCCAAATGTATCAGAATCACCAAAGAAACCAGAAGACCTGACCTGTATATAATAGTGCAGTGAGGTCTTATCAAAGCCTGGTAAAGAGGC
Source organism: Typopeltis vanoorti (assembly GCF_054136105.1). Taxonomy (NCBI): domain Eukaryota; kingdom Metazoa; phylum Arthropoda; class Arachnida; order Uropygi; family Thelyphonidae; genus Typopeltis; species Typopeltis vanoorti. Next base: position 92,311,048 of record NC_143565.1, read on the forward strand.
AAAATGACATTCTTATCTTTATATGTCGAGGTTCGGTTCAGCATTGCAATTATCATCTGAGTTGTATTTGCAATCTTTGCTATTGAACTTCAACTTCCTATCTGCTAACACTCCAAGATCTCTAGCCTGATCAGTTTCTTCTAGCATAACCCCACCAGTATAATACATTGGACATCTAATCACGCCAAAGCGCATGACTTCACATTTACTGACATTGAACTGATACCCATTTTTCTCATGCCCACAATTCATTCTGCAAGTGCTGCATATCAGCCTCATTCCTGATTAACTTGTCTTCGCATTATCATCAGCAAATAGTTGTATATTGCCTCTCAGATCCTTTCCAATGTCATTAATGTAGAGATAGACTAACAAGACTAACAATGGCCCGAAGACTGACCCTTGTGGTACACCATGATTACATTAAATCTTGAAGACTCACATCCCTGTTAGTCAGCCATCCTCTTATTCACCCTAATATTTTATAATCCAAATCCATATTCTCCAATTTATGCAACAGTCAACCATGCTATAAAGTGTCAAAAGTCTTATCAAAATTCAAAAGTATTATGGTATATCCATTCCCCCTGTCTAGTTCAATGCTAACATTGTTATACAATGTGAGCAAGTTTCTCAAGTTTCTCAAACACCTTCTTTAGTAAGGTCATTGCAAAGTAGAGATTCACTGTCAACCCATTTCTGAATGCAAGCCCTGACCAAATTTTCCAAATTCTTCACAACTACTCCAGAGATACTGATAGGCTGATAGTTGGATTCATCAATCTTTTTACTACCCTATATGAAATATAAAACGATGGGATATAAAATAAATCGGCTGCCCAAGACGGATTGATTCCCCTAATTTGTGTGTGTGTGTGTGTGTGTGTGTGTGTGTGTGTGTGTGTGTGTGTGTGTGTGTGTGTGTGTGTGTGTGTGTGTGTGTGTGTGTGTGTGTGTGCGCGCGCGCGTGCGTGCGTGTTCATCAGGCTGGTTTGCTGTTTTAAGGGACGAAAAACCCAAATTTCGGGGAGGAAAAACCTCCCACACCCGCATTAGACGGCTAACACCATTTGAACCTGGATCTTTCCAAAAAAAAAAAAGAGTGTGTCTACTCGAACTGATGTTCCGAGGCTGCAATTCTTAGATAAGAAAAATTAAGTTTTAATACATGAATGACTCTCTCAAAGAATTGCGATATGATTTTTATATTACTCAATATGGAAAAAAAATTATTTACTTGACTTATATAGTGAAAAAAACCTGTTAAAAATACTATTGTCAAGAATCGAAAAGAAAATAGAAAGCAGACTATCAGATGAACAAGCGGATTTACGGAAGTCCAGATGTATAATCGAAATATTTTTACAATACACATACTAGGCGAAAATTGCATAGAACATAACAAAATAATCTGTCACAACAACTTTTTAGACCTTCAAGAAACTTTTGACTCAATATGGCACAAGGCATTATGGAAAATTTTAGAACATTATGGTATTGACAACAAAATCATTAGGATTATTAAATCTCTTTATTCCTCATCTGATATGAGAATTGAAATTAAAAATTACAGCAGTGAACCATTCCTGGCAGAACGGAGGGTAAGACAGGGATGCATCTTGTCCCCTCTTCTTTTTAATTGTTTTCTGGAATATGTCATAGATGAAGCTCTTTATGAATATGACACTGGAATAGTAGTTGGTGGACTAAGAATAAATAACTTGCGTTTTGCAGACGATATCGATCTTCTGGCAGAAAGTGAAGAAGAATTACAAGAGAAGAATAACCAGCCGCGTTTTCTGAGCATTAAAAAAATATGGATTATACATAAACCTACAAAAAATAAAAATGATAACCTCAAAATCAGCCATTGAACTCTTAAAGATACAAATTGGCAATAAACAAATTGAGAATGTAAACAAGTTCACTTATCTAGGAAGCACGTTGAGTTAAGATGGTCATTCAAAATCCGACATTAAATACCGAATTGCTAAGGCAACCGTGGCCCTACAGAAGTTAAAACCATTGTGGGGAGATAATAGAATAGCAATCGCAACCAGACTAAGATTAACTGATACCTTGGTGAATTCTGTCCTCTTGTATGGCTGTGAGGCCTGGACTTTATTGAGGGAAGATGAGACGAAACTCCTGTCTTTTGAAATGAAAACTTACAGAAGGTTTTTGAGAATTCCCTGTACCGCTCACGAAACCAATGAAAATGTCCGACAACTGATTGATTCAATAGACGGGTGAAAAAGGGAAAATATTCTGACAGTCATCAGAAGAAGACAGATAAAATGGTTCGGACATGTGGAGAGGGCTAATGACATTCCAAAGCAAGCACTAGAAGGAATCATTCCGGGACCAAGTGTTAGGGGCAGACTTCGATTAAAATGGACTGATAACATCAAAAAATGGACAAATTCCTCCCTTTCTCAACTGACATCAAGAACAAGAGACCGAGATGATTGGAGAAGGCTAACAAAGAATATCACCTACCAGCCATGAATGACCTTAAATGCATGAATGGTCCATTTAGGACTACGGGAGAGAAGAAGATACAGAGAAAGAGTACAGATGATATAACCAGAAGATAATGATCACTGGGAGAAAATAACAAAATATTTGCAATAAAAAAAAGCTGTTAAAGCAGTGAAATCAATATAAAAAAAAGTAAAAATACTCGCGTGACGGATATTTAAATAATTTATATAAAGTATTAAAAAAATTAAATAAATGGTGTAACAATTTAACATGTTAATATTAAAAAATAATCGAACTTCAAAAGCTAATTTGCTTGAGTGGGGATTTAAAACAATAGACGTAATATTTATATAAAAGCAAATAAAAGAAAATCGTCAGAGAAAAAAGGGAAGGAAAGCTTTTGTTAACTCTGTATACACTGCTTGGAAAGAAGTCACCGGACACCCACATGGGCGAGTTGCATCGTTAAGGAATAACGTGTTTATAGCCGGTATAAATTAGAGGAATGTGATGCTCTGAGTCAGCGGAAGCTCAGAGAATCAAATGCAAGTACTACACGCAGTGAACAACCCACCACATTCCTTGAACGTGACCGTAGGGTGCTACGAAGGATAACATGTAAAAACCTCCATTCGGTGGCCAAAACGTTCAATGCGGAGTTCCCGGCATCGACTGGAACACGAATCTGCGCAAAAACATTCAGCACCGAGACTCACAACATTAGTTTCCATGGTAGGACCGCCAAATGCAAACTCCACATTGCCCCAACCGACATACACCGTCGTCTTTAGTTCAAAGACCGTGGGACGTGGAAGCTTGGAAAGCTCTGCTATGGAGCGACGAATCACGGTACACCATCTACAGAGCAGAAGAACGGTTGTGGGTTTGGCGGATACCAGGCGAACGTCTCTTACCAGAGTGTGTAACCCCAACTATGATCGGAGCTAGCGGTGTGTGATTGTATGGTGATGTTTTTCCTAGTTGGCCACGGATCTCTGTTTTTGTGGTGCCATGAACATTGAACTCCGAGAGGTATCTGAATATTCTGTATGAGGTATCTGAATATTCTGTATAATGCAATTCTTCCTACTTTGTGGGTTTCTGTGGAACTGACTTTTGCCTGTTTCAGCAAGACAATGAACCGTGTCATAAGGTTGCTGCTGTAACTGCGTGCAGGGCCGGTTTTATCATTAGGCGAACCAAGGCAATCGCAGGGGCGCTATGCTTCGGGGCACCAGATTTTGCTCTATAGTTCGGGGAAAAAATATATAGAGACAATGTATAGGAGCGCCTAAATTTTCTTTGCCTAGGGGAATCAGATACTCTCGGACCGGCCCTAACTGCGTGGTTTGTGGACATGAACATCACCGCACTTGATTAGCCTCCACAGACCCCTGTTCTCAGCCCTATTGGATATCTGTGGATGCACTAGAACGTCGAGTGAGATCAAGGGACGTTCTCCCCACAACAATTCAGAACCTCATTACATGCCTACACGAATGGTTCAAAATTCCTATTGATTACTATCGTTCACTTGTGCAAAGTATGCCCTATAGGATTTCTGAAGTCATCGCAGCGAAAGGAGGTCCTACAACTTATTAAAGTGGGCGCCATGGTTGTTTGTTCCTCACAGAATGGTGTCCGTTGACCTTTTACCAAGCAGTGTATTTAAAAAAAAAATCATTCGGCATAATTAAATAAAATTAATCCATCATGTCTGTTAGATTTTAGATTTAAAGAACCCCTTCATAAAAATGCAACTAAAAGATATAATAATGTAATTGTATATACAATACTTTGCAATCAACCGGATGGATTACTAAGGGAAGGTCTTGTTTTAGCAATTTGCTCGTATTCTATAATAATATTATTATTCAGTTGGACAACGAGAATGGATGTACCATGATACTTGTGGATTTTGCTAATGCTTTGAACAGAATACTGCTTGGTAGACGGTTGCATAAATTGGAGAATATGGGTTTGAATGATCAAATATTAGCGTAGATAACAGGATGGCTGACTGACAGATATCAAAAAGTGGTATATCAACGGGTGTGATTCTGCATGACTTAATGTTACCAGTGGTGTATCACATGAATCTATCCTTGGTCTTCTGTTATTCAATCTCTGCATGAATGACGTTAGGAAGGATTTAACAAGACATACAGCTGTTTGCTGAAGATGCAATGATAGGCATGGTATTCAGGAATGTGGCTGATATGCAGTATTTGCAGGATGATTTAAATAGGCTGAAATTGTGGGCATGGGAAAATGGTCATCAGTTCAATGTTAGTAAATATAAAATCATGAACTTCGATCAGAGACATTCAATGTCTCATTATATTGGTGGCATTGTGGTGGCATAAACTGATTAGGCTAGGGATCTTGGAATTTCTGTAGCCAGGAAGTTGAAGTTCAAGGACCATATAGCAATTGCAAATACAACTCAGAGGATAATTGCAATGCTGAAACGAACCTTGAGATGTAAAGATTAGGAAGTTATTTCGCCTCTTTAGAAGGCTTTTATAAGACCTCACTTGGACTTGTGCATAGGTCTGATCTCCTGGTTTCCGTGGTGATTCTGATGCAGTGGAGAGAGTGCAAAAAAGAGTGTTAGAAATTATATGAAGATTATCGAATACTGAAGATGAAGATAGATTGAGAATTTATTGTACAATAAAACCTGTGGAGAATTCATGACTAAGTAAACATACGTAATAACCACAGCAATAAGTTTTAATGAGTTAATATTTCATCATAAGTATCATAGGACATCATCAGTACAGTTAATTCAAACAGTGCTAGGAATAATACACAGTTAGGGCGCATGGTTACAATGGAATCCCAATATGCGTGCAGTAGCGTGTTATAGAATTAAATGAAAATATATCTGAAGGGAAAAAAATACATTAAAATAAGATAACATATATAAAAATTATTTTACGCAATTTTGTATGACATTTCCCATACTTTAGGAATAGCAAGAACGTCATTACGGTTTAGATTTGGTCTGTGAAGTAGAGCTTCAGCACTTTCTATATATATATAAAAAAAAGTTTATATATATATAAACTTTCATGTTTATATAAAGATCTATATAGAAGTTTGGTCTTTTCCCCAACGGATCCTATGGTTTGGGTTTTCAACTCCGTGTTGTGCGAGGCCAGATTTCTGCGGTTTGATAAGACGGATATGGTCTTGATGTTCTGAAATGCATTTATGAACAGATCTACCTGTCTGTCCATAGAAAGACAATTTACAGGAGCATGGAACCTCGTACACGCCAGGTAGCATTCAGAGATGAAAGTTTGTCTTTAGGAGAAGGTAACAAGTTATAGATCTGGTTGATTGGTTTATAGGTAGTAGCAAGTTTGTATTTCTTCATAATTTTTGAAAGACGTTCAAAGATGCCGTTGACATAAGGTATGGGAATCCTATGGGCTTGTTCTTGTCTAGGTTGATATGTGGGGAAGTGATTGATGATTTTTTTGAGTTGTTTTAAGATTATATCCATTTAATATTTAGTGGCTGTATTTTTTATTATTTCCAGTTCTTGATTTAGAGATTTTTCAGAGGAGCAGAATCTGTGTGCTCTGGCTACTAATAATTTAATGATGCCAAATTTTTGAGATGGATGATGAGCAGAAGAATTGGGAATGTAGCGACCTGAAAATGTCGCCTTGCGATAGACAGAAGTGGAGATGGAACCATCTTCTTTTCTTGGATGTGTAAATCCAGAAAGGAGATGCCCTGTGAAGATTCTTTTTCTAGCGTAAATTTGATGCGAGGATGAAGAAGGTTTATTTTATCTAGAAACAGGTGTAGATCTTGTTCGGGAATGACCCCAGACCCCAAAAAGGTCATCGACATATCGTAGCCAAATTTTTGGTTTGGGTTTAAACGTGAAAATGTTTTCTTCAAGGTATTTTAGAAACAGGGTTGCTAAGTTTGGTGATAAGGGAGACCCCATTGCTGTTCCTTCCTTTGCTTGTAAATTTTTTGTTTCCAAGTGAAGTAACCGGACATAATAACAAATTTGAATAATTCAACAATATGAGATGGAAATTTTTGAGTTAACAAGTTTACCGTTTCCTTATGGGAAATATTAGTGAAGAGGGAGACAATGTCGAAGCTAATTAGCATGTCAGTTTCCAACAGTTGAATATCTTTTATTTTTGCATGAAACTCATGCTAGGACTCCTAGAATATACGGTTTACCCAATAACTAAATAACTTAATAACTAAATAAAATTCCACAGTTTCATGCAAAAATAAAAGCCATTCGATTGGAAACTGATATGCTAATTAGCTTCGGCATTATCTCCCTCTTCACTAATATTCCTCATAAGGAAGTAATAGACGAAAGTACTGTAGAATTATCTCAAGATTAGTAGCTAATGAGCTGCATTTCATCTCGATGGTTGTAGCCTGTTGCACCAGTTAATTACTACCTCCAATGACACAGCAGATGATTTGTGGACTCTTTGTGGATGGTTTGGTATAGAACCAAACTAGTTGATGAGTCAACACATTTTATGCTCTGTCATTTGGGATATTTTCGGGATGGTTTGTTTGTTTTTAAAGGACAAACTAGTGTCCTTTTTCGAGAAACACATACACAGTTAACGCGTAATACACTGGACTTCATTTCGTACTTTTTAAAAACATTCACTAAACATCCAAGCCTACGGTAGGATTCAAATCCCCAGTATGTTGGCTGGAGAGTTGATATTATAACCACGTCTTGCTTAGTAAAAAAGAAAACGAAATCACCTAGTCTTTCAAATACTAAATATCTAAAGCTAATTTTAAAATAATTCTTAATATTAAAACCTCTGTGCGCACACTTTTATTCCCTCTGAGAGTATAACTGATTTTGCAATGACTTTTACCAGGATAAATCCTTCATCTTTTGTAAGCATTCTATGATTTTTCAATAAAATCTTCAACATTCTATATACACTTTTTTTGCATCGTCGAGTGAGAACGCTGTATGCTGATCCAAAAAAAAAGACTACATTGACATTGAATCTGTCCACGACAGCTTCTTTATCCACAAAATGGTGTCTTCAGTGATCTGCACTACGGTTGGATGGGGAAAATCAGTTCAGCCAAATGTTCCTCGTGTACCAACGATGTGAAATTTGGCGTGGTCAAGGAGAAAGAAGATTTCTGGTTGGCTGAATTCCACTAATGAGTTTTTATAATTTCTGCAGCATTACTACATATATTTTGAATTAAATAGCAGCTATTTCGAAAATGTCTATAATCAAAACCATCTTTGTCTCGGAACACGGTTAGCATGATTGTGTCCATAGATGGCTGGTTTGGTGAGTAGCGGAAGTAAAGGTTACTAAATTAGACTCAGTGACATATAAAGTTTTCTGCCAGGTTCGAAACGAAAACAATATCAATAAATACGTGGCAGTTACGTTCGTTCCACCCCTCTTACCTTATTATTGAAAAATAAAATAAAACTAACTAATATTTTACACAGCATTAATTTACATAATATTATACTTTCGTAAATACCATTTTCATGAGTCTATGTACAGCTGGCAGGGCTTGCATCTTGGAATCTCCGATATTCGAACTCTCAAAGTAAGCAAACCGTCAATAACAATTCAAACACCTCTTACTTGGACTTCATAGTCTAAGTTGCTTTGGTCGTAATGCTGAACAATTTTTTCTTGAATAAGTAGAAATATTTTGCTGGTTGTTGGGAAGGGGGAGTGCACAATTTATTATCCCAAAGAGACAAACAGCTTAAAGTTTAAAGGTTTGAAATTTAATCTTTTAAAATGTTGTGTAAAGAGATTTCATTCTTGTCAGCAGTCACAATTATTTTCTCGTCCTTCCTCCCTCCCCACACATTCCCCTTGAATCCTTTTCACCCTCAAAAAACAAAGGAGGAGTGTTCCCATAGACCAACGCTATTTATTATGCGATTTTCTTAACAAGATCTTGGTTTTGTTTCTTAGCTTTCTTGTTGGCAAATCCGTCCTTTGCTCCTCGTTTATATCCGGGGAAAAAAAAGCAAAAACACCAGCTTTCTCGGTCAAGTCAAATCCTATTTTCTGTAAGAGTATTATCTTCGTCTTAGGTTCCCCATCTTCTCCAAATCTTTATTTAAGATAATATTGTAGTTTTTTTTTGTTTTTTTTTTAATGTTGAGCAGCCCATGTACGAGAGGTTGGCTGGTCAACCTATAGTACTTTAGTACCGTATATAGGTAGCGGGATGGGAGAGGACGAACTTGTTAACATTCGATTTAAAAGCCTGTATATTGTATTCCTTGGGAAATACATCGGGGGGAAGACTGTTCACAGTACAGCAGTAGCAGGGAAGGAGGAGGAAAAGAAACTTGTTCTGTAGGTTTCGAGGTGTACTGTGAAGGGGTGTTGGGAGGTGGCTGTACGTGTTCCAATGGGTTTAGTAGAGAGTGGGGGAATTATTGATGTTGTTTCAGATGAGCATTTTTCATGAAAATATTTTGTAGAATATACAAATTGCAGAGACTAAGCGTCTATGTGAGAGGAGAGGGGAGTGAGTGAGTCAGTAAGAGATGGATCATTTATTAGTCTAATTGCTCTTCTCTGTATTGAGTCAATCATTTTGAGGGAGCTTTTAAGAGCCCCACTCCAAATGTGAGAACAGTATTCGATAGCTGGGCGGATTTGCGATTTGTATAGGGTTAACAGTTGTTTTGAAGTGAAATAGCGTCTTGAGCGAAAGAAAAAACCTAGTTTTTTGGAAGCTGAGGATGCAATGGTTGTGATGTGTTTATGCCAGGAGAGGCCTGGTGTCATGGTAATTCCGAAAAGAGAGATTTCATCTTGTCTGGGAATTTAAGTGTTATCGAAAACAATGATGGGGAAAATGGTTCTTTTTTTTGTGAGAAATAAGACAGAAGTGGGTTTTACTGGCGTTGAAGTTGGCGAGGTTATCTGAGCCCCATTGGTGGATGTTTTGGAGGTCTGCGTTAAGGGAAGTTGTGGTTGATGTTCTGTGGGTTGAAGTGAGTTGTACAGGGTGAGGTTTATCAAATGAAAGGGAGGAGTGCAAAACTGTGTATTGTGTTGGAGGTCAAATGAAATAGGTCATTGATGTATACATGTAGAAGGAAGAGGGTCGGTGAGAGAACTGAACCTTGTTGGACCCCGGCATTTGTTGAATAGTGGCAGGATAGGGCATCTACCATCTACCATCACACATAGTGTGCGCCCAGACAGGAAGTTGGCAATCCATCTGCAGATTGTTTGTTTGTTTTTTGTTCTTCATTTGGTATTCCCGACAGGATTTTCATCGTGTTGATAACGAAATCATTGAGAGTCCGTATTTTAAATCTTTGAGAACATTTCCAGTTTTTTTTTTACATCTTTCTTTTTTCATCTCCATTTTGCGAGTTCCTTCCGTGGCAGGAAAGGTATAATGTAACAATTTTAAGTAAAAAAAAAAACATTAAAATTATATTAATAAACATTGATATTAGTAAATTTATGCACATAGTCATAAACCAGTGTTTCCCAACGTTTTGTGGATTCATACTCCACCTCAACGCCTCAAAGATTTTGATTCCCCTCGTCAGAAACCCATGTCATTGTTCCTTTTATGTTGAATAAAGTTCTAATAGACTCATCACTTTTCTTTTCTCAGAGTTCTTGATACTGTATTTATGTTGACAGCTGTACTAGTGATGTCAGCTTTTTTTCTCGGAAAGTCAGGGTTGCAACATCGACAATTTATCGCCGACAATGGTAAGTTTGTTTAGTACGTCATTTTCTAATTGTCCTCAAAATATTCAAATTTCCCCCTGTGGGGCTTACGCCCCACGTTGGGAAACACTGTAATAAACTGACGTTTTGTAACAGTATTTAGTATTTATTCGACAGTTCCGTCTTTTATACATTGTTAGTGTTGGGCTGGGTTGTTTAGATTGCACGGGTAAGAATTAAGAACGTTCAACTAAGGCTATGACACGAAGTGTGTGTGTGTATGTGTGTGTGTGTTCATTGGTTTATTCTACTTTACGGAGAAAATACCAGCGCTACGCATCACTTTCCTGAGAGCTCGGTTCAAATCTCGTCTTAGAGAGGAGACAGAGGACTGTTTTCCCTTTTTTACAAAACGCAAATCAGTTGATGGACGCATAGGAGAGTAGACTGAATACCATGACATCAATTTGAAATTAGTATTAATGCTAATACTAATTTCAAACGAAGGCTTCTGTATAGAACAAGAGATTATGCAGGTTGACTATCGAAAGAAAGAGAGAGAGAGAGAGAGAGAGAATGTGGTAAACACGAACAATCTAGTTTAGTTATGATCACATATAAAAGCAATGTATATTTTTGCAATATATATTACTATTGACAAGAATAATCCAGATCACAGGTTATCCATGCCAGATAATCCAGTTTGGTTAATTTAAAATAAAAAATCATCCCGAATACTTGGGATTATTTATTATTATTATTATTATTATTATTATTATTATTATTATTATTATTATTATTATTATTATTATTATTATTCCTGACACCTCCAAGCAGTCCAAAGACTCATCGCGGGAGGATACCTACAACAGTCTAAACCACTACATCGCACTTCTACTACGAAACATCTCCATCAACGCCATCTATCGCCCACCACAACTAGTATTTTTTTTTGTCTGTAAATTGCGTGTGTATTTGATTTGCATCTTTTTTTTTATGTAGCTCCCACCCACAAAATAAAAAATGTGGTCGATTCCATTCTGTTTAAGTTTTAGTTTACTCTTTAGATATTGCTTTGAAAACGTCCAGGATTGTTTTCCCAATTAACCGAGAATTATTATTATGATGATTCTTGTCCTTTCCGTAATAGTTTTATTCTGTCAGATCGTCTTTCTCCATCCATTTAGTCAACTGCCGCCCTTTATCCCCACCACAGTAACCACCTCCGACATTCCAGCGTGTTCTCTAGCCCTGGCAACTTGTGTCATTCATCAAAAGACGTGCCACTCTTCTACGCTCAACGACACGAAACTGCTCTAGGGTGAGGTTACCTTAGCAACGCCACAAACGTCTCTTCGCAGTTGATAGTAAAGGATGTCATTAGGACGTCAAGGAAAGGTTGTGAAGGCAGCTAAAATAACTGAAAAAGATGCTTGTGGACTTCTCCTTGTTATACAATTTTCGCTATCGTGTGATGTCAAACGTGGGTAGAAGGCTGGGGGGGGGGAAGGGTTACAGCAGATCTGGGCTATTAATTAAACCCGCAAGATCGGACATTATTGTCGCAATAGTTAAAAGTATCCGTTGACAAGGGTAACCATGCGTTGCCTAGGGTGACCCACCAAGTCTCATCGATCATCGAGAAATTCCTTAAATGTAATGATTACTTTCAGAAGTGCCCAAACAAGTTCCGCTGTGATTGCAATTCGGTCTTGATTTATTTGACTTTTTTCTATATTTTAGAACTGTTAAATGTAGGTGTCAGTTATTTCAACATGCTCCTCTGACTTATTTAAGTAAATAAATAAATCAAATAAGTAAAATAACAATTAAATATTTGTCAAGAAATACAGTTATTTTGACTTTGGTTAGTCTTGGCTCTACCGTTAGAATCCCATCATTACAGAATGAAGAGTTAAAGAGAAATCACCGTGAGAACAAATAATAATAATAATAATAATAATAATAATAATAATAATAATAATAATAATAATTATTATTATTATTATTATTATTATTATTATTATTATTATTATATAAAATAAATATACAGTATTTCTATTTCTTTTTCATTTTTATTTCATCATAGATTGAAATCATCGACTCTAATTATGCTAATTAATATTTGTTATTATGTGGATAATAAATTGTTCATTTCGTAAAATACAACAGAAAAAAAAATCACTGAAAATAGCATTAAGTTTATTATTACCCACAAAAAAAAAAAAACGCTCGAGGGCGCTGCGAACATGGAAATCCAACGTTACTATTTTATTTTGTGAAAATTATTAGAATAGCGATATATTAAGTGCTGTCATTTAGTTTTATGTCTCCAATTATAAAATAACTGGCGTTACATACGTAATACGCCGACGTCATTCTAGAAATAACTTGTTGAATTAGTAACGGATCATTTCAAATTACTTTGATATTTTATCGAGAAGTCTGCTAAAATATTCATAATAAACTTTCTTGTACGAAGGAAGAAGTAATTGCGTGTTACGTAATGATCTAAGAGCAATTGTCTGGAAGAAACGTCTAACTTACTCGCAACAAGGAAACTTTAGCCAGAGCGTTTTACTTCGAAGAGAATATATATCAGGAAAGTAAGTTTAAAAAAAAAAAGTTTTCATTTCAATAAAAATATATCCTGCAGTTAATAATAATAAAAGTTATAAATAGTTAATCAACGTTTACACACTTTTAGGGAATGTGGTCTATATTAAGGAAGCTCTTATATTTAATCTCTGCAGTTAAAACAAGGAACAACCTCATTAACAGCCGCAACGGAATCATTTTGAAATTCAAGACATGACTTGACTCGAAAAAAATTAAAAGCCAATAATTGACGTATAACTTCAATAAGTTACAATTATGTTGGTATTTGAGTTTCCTTAAGGTATATTACTGACCTCATACATTTAATTAGGTCGCACGCGCATGCACTTGTTAGGTAGTACATTGGTCAAGCCTCAGCACCCAAAATGCATTCCCAAAGTTCATCCAAGAAGGCTCATCACCATAGTATTACTACATCAATCTACGCATATGACATTCTACAAGTTTCTTGATAAAGCGATTTATCGCTTGAATTTTGTTCGTTATAAATGAATTTAAGTTTAGAGAAGAAAAAAAATCTAGTTATTCTTATCATGTAAAATTAAATCTGTATTATAATTGTATTTCCTAAATAATTGTAAATAATGAATTATTAGATCTTTCGAAATGAATATAATACGTTGCCTTATCTGATTTCATGCGTATAATGGAAATTAAAGTAACACGAACTATCGTCTGCTCACTTTAGTTATTATCGTGGCCACTAGGATTGTAGTTCTCAAAGTAAATATGAAATGTGTTTGTTTTAATATGTTGTTACTTTCTAAGTGCATTTGGAACTACATCCATTCTTTAAGTACAAGGATCTAGTTCGAATGAATCCCATCTAACCAGGAGAAATATTTATAAATGCGTTTAACTAAAAGTGTAGTAGTTAGTCTCACTGGAAAGTGACTGATTGTTTGGATTGATGGCTGAAGCAATTAAAGGCTTTAAAGCTAGTGCATTATGTCTATAAATCGTGTTCTTCCTACGGTGTTTTGAGGGATGAAAATTCCGAGTTTCCGAGATAAAAAACCCTTTCTTCTCCATATAAGACCGGGTACCTCACTTTCAGCTGAAAAGTCCTTAGAAAAGTTTTTGGGTCTTAGACGGGATTCTAACTCAGGTCTCTCCAACCAAAAGGCGTCAACTCCGTATCGATCTACTGAGCTACGGAGGCTCTCCAACTGCAGATAGAACCCATAAAATCATTTCGTAGAACTGTTCCTTTTAACTTTTCCACTCCATTATTTTCTTGCTATAAGTCCTTACCATAAATAAAATGAAAGGGCTACTAACAGAGCGAAAATTTTGTGGACTTTCGCTGGGTCATAATCTGGCCACCTACCATAGGAATAGCGAAGAAATCTATAGTCGACGAAGTCTGGCGGACACAAGTACTCAAATATAATCAGTTGATTTTTGCTGTTTTTTTCTTGATCTATTATTATTGACACACACACACACACACACACACACACACACACACACACACACACACACACACACACACACACACACACACACACACACACACACACACACACACACACACACACACACACACACACAAACTACCGATGTTTATTCTTTTTTTGAATTACATTGGGAAAAGGATTTATGGCCAGCTTCCTAATATCGTGTTCAGCCTTCTTTCGCACAAGTAACTACCTGCTGTGGCATTGATTCTATAGATGTCTGATGACGTCACCGTGGATCTATACGCATGATATCTTCAAGGCATCCCATAATCCCTGAAAGGGTTTATGGGATGTGTTCAGTTCCATGGGAGGTTCCCTACTACTTTTCACAATACGTTTCACAGCACGTTCCAGAAGAACACACAGATAATCGATTGGCTGATCCAATGAATCCGCTGGACATTCAAAATGAATAATCTCTTCTGTATGTTCTTCGAACCAATTCTTTGCAGCCTGAGCTTCCAATGACATGATCGATCGTTCCAGATGATTCCGGCCATACATTTGGAAACTGGTGCTACGAGCGGCCTATGGGTGACTCGTAGCAGACATTAGTCCTAATTCTGATGGAGGTGGCTTCACTTATTTTACGCCATTCCGGGTGTATTTTTGATAACTGTTATCCGTGAGCAACCAAACGATTAGCGCAGTATCCAAGATGGAGGTACATGATGCTCCACTGCAGACAATCTTATACCCTTATAGGGTAAATTTCGGACGCTTTCAAAAACCAGAAAAACAAACATTTCCAGAAAGAACTTACATCTAAAATAGCATTACTAAATAACAATCCAAACTATATGATACTGCAAGGAGATTTTTCTCAAATTCTGAAAACTCTCCTGAAGTAACTGACACGAAGATGGAAATAAGTGAAGAGTACTCCATGATTCTCAGAGCAATCCGGAGTGGGGGAGGGTTGGTGGAGAGGAGAGGAATTGATGGTTGTACTTTTGAAAACATTCACCGTTTGTTGCTGAACGTTCCCGTTCTCCCCATATGTGTATGCAAATTTAATCCATGGATCCCCAAAATTGAAAAAAAAAAATTAACTTTGCCAATTGATTAAATTGACACAAAAAATAAACATATAGACATGAAAAAATATTTTGTCATATGTCAACAAACAGATGTCTCGAATGATCTGGTGTTACACCCTGATAAAAAGTTACACCCTGATAAAAAGTTAAATAAATCTTGAGAATATAGAATTCTCAGCTATCATGGTGTAACATGAAGAATAAATAAAATAAATTAAAAACCCTGCATAAAAGATAATAGTTGAATTAATTAAAAGAAAAAGAAAGATTCTTGCATCCAATAAAATATATATAAAATAAAGGTTTTTGTTAAACTAACTAACAAAAGAAAGAATATATTAATATTGTGATATGATTTAAATGAGAAAAGTTAAATAAATAAGACAGAAAAGGATTAGTAATAAGAGATGGTATGTGAGAGGCTAGAGATTAAGTAAGTTCATAGAAGAAAAATTTTGGAAAGGGGATTAAGTTAGAGGCTAGCAAAGGAAAACAACAGACTATCGCTCAGGGCCGATTCCCGGATTGAGACATCGTTACAGGCTCGCTGATCAAAGGACGTTTGGCAGAAAAACGCCACCCTAATTGGTCGGTGAAGTAAAAACAAGTAGGGGGCGGAGAAAAGAAGTTAGAAAAAGTGCCGTTAGGAGAACAGGTATAAAAGGGTTGGAAACCCCCCCCCTCCATGAAGATTTTTTGGTTTTGGTTTTGATTCTGTTCCAGGAGAGCCCTTCGCATGCTCTTTCGTAGGGATTTCACGGGGTTTTCCTTAGTGGCGAGAGGGGTTATATCTCCGACACCACAACACGGAAACAAGAGTGAGCGGAATTTCGGTTCCGTATTTCCTATGTGAGAAGCGAAGAATGCCATAAAATCGAGGAAAAGAAAGCATATTCTTTGTGTTCCGACTTCAGTGACAACTACGAGAAGGGGAAAGAAGTAAAGAAATCGATGTCCATGTGGCGAGTCGCACAGCCGTCATATAGATGACTCAGAGTGTGTCTAAGCATAGTTCAACTCAAAAAGGAACGTAGGAGTAGCAGATTATCGAAGAGGTTATACCAAGCTAGCTCAATCAGAAGAAGGTAAAGGCCCATATGAAAAACTCAAGAAAGAAAAGTACTGTGAAATATATCTAATGTTAACTAAAATTTGTCTGTGATAAGTATCATTATTCTAATACTGAACTGTTGAAGTGACCAAGGAAAATTTATACTAGGCCTTTAGTATCTGACAGAATATAATGAAAGTAAGCTTGCTAAGGAATATTATATAAGTAATTAAGTGTCGTGAGAATTTTGCATGTCTGTTGTAATGTATAGGAAAGTTAAAATGTCATAGTTGTGTGTTAGTGCAAAAAAAGGTTTAGTTAATCTACTTAAGTTCGAATAGTTAAATAGTGTGAAGTAATCTTATTTGTCCATGTCAAGTGAATTTATGTGTTGAATTGTTATGGCGGCATGATCGAAATACCCATTGAAGGATCATAGCCTAATTACTTGTAATAAGCTAATGTGAGTTTGTAGGTATTTAGTTTTGCATTAAATTGAGTAATCATAAAAATTTATTGTACCATGTTAAGTAATTTAATAAACCTTTGTTCAATGATAAAAGAGTTGTCTGAAATTGCTGTCCAATGCACCACTTGAAAAATTACGAACCTAATCACGCGGGAAATTAATGTTAAGAAACGAGATCAAGTGTCACAACTGCAACATAGTTACACTTTCAGACATATTTGAGTTCTTTCTCCTTGTTTTTGTATATAATATCTTAAACTAAATATCCCAAAAGGCGCAGTATAAATACAAATATTAGGGGTACTAAGGGGAGAAATAATTTAAGTATTAGTAGAAGTTTTGGTGATATCTCGTGCGTAGATAATAGAAGAACTTAGGTAAGCGGAAATTATAAAATAGAATAAAATTCGTAAAATGGGACATAACATAAATGGCGCAGCCGGTAGGATATAAAGTATAAGGAGGTTAATAGAATAGATAGAATAGAATAAGAAGAATAGGTTACAACACTGGTAATATCGTCAGATCAAAAAAATCATAAAATGGATTTGAGCAAGAAGTTCTAAGATACTTATATACATCCCCTAATTTCGACAGCAGTAATATTAATGAGGAAAAATGTGTAAAAGGATAATCATTATCTTCGTCAAAACCCTCTTCCCCAATTCTTTTAGCTTCTAAATGTCCAATGAATTAGATAGCATCACACACACAATGGCTTGTCTACTGATTAGGCTTACGCTTAAACGTGAGTTGGTCCTAAACTGCATAGGATTCATTGCCAAAGTGTTTATTCCTCATTCAGACATGACAGTCTAATTGTGGAACCATAATTAGACTCTCAAGTAACTTAGGCTATTAATCCAGTGTATTTTTGTTTGTAAATTGCGTGAGACTGACTAACTCACCTTTAGTTGAAAAGTGCAGAGGAAACTAAATGTTTTTTCGCGATTAAGACAGAGTAATTTCCATTAACAGTATCTCCCCTGTGCAAATACGGGAAATTGGAATTTATTTTTTAAAATATTAAAATTACGAAAGTTAATTCGATTGAGGAGGACGAATCGGGAAGAAACTAGATATTTTGCTCTCTTTGTTTACATTACTGTTTAAGATAATAAAATTACAATTTTTTGAATTTTTTTGTGCTAGCGAATGTCTCACTAAATCGAGTTTACTGATGGAATATGGAAATATCCCAAATGTGTTATTTTTATTTTTTTTTATTCTTGACGACTAACGATAAAAAAAATGCAACTATTGTTCATTGTCTCATACTATGACATTGAATTCTTTCTCAACAGAACATTCCCATCGAAGCATTAGAGATTTGTGTGATTTTTGTATTCATATAAATAGAACACAGTGAATTATCTTTCATTCGAAAAATATGTTATTAACACTTGGTTTTCGTTAGTTTTTTCAAAATAGTACTATAATACTATCCATGAAAAAGTTTAGGATGCATCTGGGGGAAGGGGGGGAGTGAAATGCCCATCTTGAGATTGGGCAGACCATATTGAATACTTGGTAAATAATTTACAGGCAGTACGATCTGATATTGCTATTGCCATTGAATGCTAGACACCAAAACGTCAAGAATGTGTAAAATACTGCATCAGTAGATAGGAAAGTGGGAGAAAAACAAACATCCCAAAAATATTGAACCCACCAGAAGAGTTTAGATTCAATAATTACTTTTATGATGACGTAACAATGAAGACCAGATCATGGACTGTCACTTGTCGTATTGCGTAGTTGCATCCAATTTTTTTCCAAGGTCGAAGAGGTGTTCCATAACTTAGTTGGATGACGGAGCACTCATATACAGTAAAATAAACAGTAAAAACATCATTACATCATCATCATCATGCCTAATAAGAATTTAGGCCTAGAGTGGCCTGTTCCGGCCTTAGAAGTCATCGTTGAGTTTAAGAGGACGTCCTGGTTTTCTTTTTCCTAATGGCTTGGACTGTACTTTAAGGCTTGTTTTGATAATCTTCCTATTTTCATTTTTTGAACGTGTTCCATCCATTTATGTTTATATTTTTTTTTTCTATTACTGGTTCTTGTTTAATTTTTTCATAATTTCTTCGTTTCTTTTGGGATCGAACAGAGTATACTTTGCAATTTTTCTCATAAACTTCATTTCTGCTGTTGTTAATCTTTGTTCGTCTTTTTGTTTTATTGTCCACATTTCAATTCCATATAATAAGACTGGTAGGGCTAATGTATTGTATACATTAGCCCTACCAGTATTTTGGGTGTTAGTTTTACCAAACAGACCAATCGGCAGAAGAATACGCATACATACAAAGAACATGATACTCTCGTTTAGTAATGTTAGTCACCTTTTGTTGTAATTTTTTATTAGTATTCTTTCACAATATATTCGCGTTAATGTGATTATCTTAAAAGCAATTGTTTTCATAGATCAGGGGGGGTACCGATTCACATTTATAGAAATAGTATGCAATAACTGCAAGTTCC
This sequence comes from Typopeltis vanoorti, assembly GCF_054136105.1. Lineage (NCBI taxonomy): Eukaryota > Metazoa > Arthropoda > Arachnida > Uropygi > Thelyphonidae > Typopeltis > Typopeltis vanoorti. The sequence continues at coordinate 92,330,379 of NC_143565.1, forward strand.
TTGCTCATAGTAATTTCCCTAGATGGTGACATATAATAGCTGCCCCTAAACAACCAAAAGGCTATACAACCACTATAACAACTGCAAGTTATTACAATGTGCATGTCACTTCTCTATGTACGTTGAACTACTGCCAATAGTAAGTGAGTAACAATATAAACTGAAGTTGACTTTCATTTTCATATTTGAATGAAAATAAACACTTCATTGATGCATGACGGATGTTTCTTCTCTAAAAGGCAACCTCTCCAAACAAAGCAGGATGTCTAAGCTTATCTTACTGCGAAATTTTCCCCACCTACTTAATGACATAAGCATGTATTTCGTATTTCCTTCAGGCATGGCAATTTTGGAATTACCCTTTCAAAATTCTTCTTTCTTTCACTTCGACAGTGACTAAGTTCACGTGCTCACAACTCTAATATTATCTTATATATAACATATATAACTTATTTTAAAGGAGGGATTATATATATATAATACTAGAACCCAAAAGTACTCATCGATTTCGCCATTTTTCGAGTTAATTTCATGCTTTAAGTTAAATTTTACATAATTTGAAAAAAAGCAGACGATACATTTTTCATGTGATCATTCACTGACTCCCGTGTGGGGACACCTGTAACCACCATCGGGCGCGTCCCCTGGTGGCGGATCGGAGAATGCTCGTCATAGTTTACCATGAAGGGTAGGAGCGAAATAAAATACTTCCCGTATTTTATTTCGGATAGCACAGGATAGCACTTCTCTCATAGGCCGGTCTTGGGGCCTAGAAGTTGGCACCCCCACCACTAGACTTGCTGAAGGCTAATTCAATATACACCTTAAAATTTCACCCATTAAAAGAAATAACAAAGAGATAGCCGAACTGTCTAAATGGTTCACAACAAAGCGAGGAAAAAGGTGCATGAGATACGGAACATGGAACATTAAAAGTCTACATGGAAAAGAAAACGAATTAATGGATGAATTTTAAAATCCAGGGGTAAACCCAAGAGAATGGGGAAAACAAAGGGTAGCTTGCATAATTTAACCAGATTTGAAAAAATATATTACTAAATGGCAACTAATAAACAAAAGGTTGTTGAGAATCACTATAGATTTTAAATCAGATAACCAAGTATTCACTGTAATTGTTGCATATGGTCCAAATGATAATGCTAATAAAAAAATTAAAGATGAATTCTTCGAACTCTTACAAAAACAATTGAAGAAGTTCAAGGGCATATCATACCCTTGAACTTCTTCAAGGGCATATCATACTACTAGGAGACCTTAATGGTCAAGTAGGGAATCAAATAGATGAGGAAACGAAACAAGTGTTGGGATCACAAGTAGAAATAACCCGGAATAATAATAGAGAAAGAATAATAAATCTTTGCCCTACAAATAATTTATTAATAGCGAATACTATGTTGAAGCATAAAGAAATCCATGAGTTTACCAGGGAAGAGCCCAGTAGAAATGAAAAATCTATAATTGACTACGCCATCATAAGAAGGTCATACTGGAAGTATACAAAAAATGCAAGAGTCTATAGAGGTCCTGAAATAGACAGTGACTACTACTTATTAGTATTGGATACAATCCATAAAATAAAAGTTGAAAAATGTAGAAAAAGTAGCAAGAAAATAAATGTTAAGATAAAGAACTACGAACTAAAGAAAGAAGAAACAGTCAGTGACTATAAAAGCAAAATAGAAGAGAAGATGAAAGAAGTAGAAAAAGAGATATATGAAGACCAAGATGTAGAAAGTCTATGGTACAGGTTCAAAACACTTCTTCTAGAAACAAACAAAGAAATTTGTGTTGTATCATTAAATAATAAATAGAAGAAACATAAAACACCCTGGTGGACTGAAGAACTAAAAGAAGAAATTAAAAAGAAAAAGCAATTGTGGAGGAGATATGTAACACCAAAGCTGCAGGTTGATAGAGAACTATACAACAACCAAGGAAATAAAGTTAAAGCCTTAGTGAAAGAAGAGAAAAGAAAATGCTGGGAAGACTTCGGACATACTTTAGAACAAAATTTTAAAGGAAACCAAAAACTCTTCTATAATGTTTTAAGAATAATGAGGTCAGAGAAAGAATGTCCCATAAAGTTTATCAAAAATAAGGATGGAAAGTTACTCACAAATTCCGAAGACATGGGAAGATGGAAATAGTACTTTTAAGAATTATTGGAAGATGCAGGAAAAAAATAGAATCCTAGGAGAAGACGTCCAAGCAAAATAGAAGATCAAAGTGAGGAAATTCATGCAAATGAACTGTTAGCAGCAATAAATAAAATAAAACTGGGAAAATCAGCAGGCCGTTACCAAATAACACTAGAAATGGTAAAGAATTTAGTAACGAAAGCCATAAAGTTTCTTTTACATCTATTCAATGTCGTATGGAAAAAGAAAATTATTCCAAAGACTGGGAAGTAGCAATAATAATCCCAATATTTAAGAAAGGAGACAACCGTAAATGTGAAAACCATAGAGGAATTTCGCTTTTAAGTGTTCCAGGAAAATTGTATGCCCGTACAATTTTTTTGGAAGAAGAGAGGCTTAGGAACCAAATGGACGAAATGCAATATGGCTTTCGAAAAAACAGACGCACGCAGGATCTTATCTTCAGTCTTAGACAGATGTCAGAAAAAACATTGGAATATGGAAAAGAACTACATGCATGTTTTATAGATTTCGAAAAGGCCTTTGACCGAGTTTCCAGACACTTAATATGGAAACATTAAAGAAAAACAAGATACAAGACATAATTTCTTACATAATTTCTGTTACTTTTGTAGTAACAGAAATTATGTAAGAACCTGTAATAATAGATCAAAAGAATTTGAAACAAATGTAGGAGTGAGGAAAGGCTGTATCCTCAGCCCTCTTCTCTTCATTATTGTGATGGATGAAATATTTAAAAGGCGTGCCAAAGAAAAACAAAAAAATCCCACCTAGGATAGAGGAAACTGAAAGAAACCAGGATTTCACACATGGCTTTTGCAGATGATGCAGTGATTCTAGCAAACACAGCTGAAGGTTTGCAGTACAACATCAACATATGACCATAAATATAAATAAAACTAAAACAATGATCATATCTAGAAAGCAACCAAACACATAATAAAAATAGAGAATCATCAACTGCAACAAGTGCACCCTTTTAAATTCTTGGGATCATATATACAAGAAGATGGTAGACTAGACACAGAAATTAACAACAGGATAACCGGGGGAACAAAGCTATTCTATGCAATGAAAGGCCCACTCCCAGATAAGAAAGAAGTCACCCAGAATACCAAAATGGCAGTGTACCGTTCAGTGTTTCTACCAACATTAACATACCGTTGCGAGTCTTGGTGTTTAACAATGGGAAACACAAATAAACTATAAACAATTGAAATGAAATATCTTAGGAAGGTGGCACAAAAAACAAGACTAGACCGAATAAGAAATCAAACCATAAGAGACAGCCTTCAAGTTGCACCTCTGAATCAATTCATGACACAAGCCCAAATGAGATGGTTTGGACATCTTAATCAATGGAAGAAGGAAGAATAGCAAAAATTGTATATGAAAGCCAGAAAATAGGAAAAAGAAACATAGGCAGACCCAGGAAAGGTTGGTAAAGGTAAATTAAAGAAAAATTGGAAAAGAAGGGAATTAACTGAAAAGAAGCAAAACAACAAGCCTTGGACAGGCGGCACGGAAATCTCTTTGGCAAAATCTCGACGCTTAAAAGCACAAGAGATTATAGACGAAGAAGAAGCCATTCACTGAGTGGTAATTTTCTCTGTGAATTTCGTGATTTCTTCGTTGGTCTTATTTTGGTGAATTTGTGTATGTTAATAATCTCTGAATTATGAATACTTCGATGATTTTATCGTATTTATTATATTCAAATAACTTCATAAAAATTTTTTTACCTTTTATCTATCTTACTAGCATTCAGATTGCTATCATCATTAATACATACAAAAAAAGGTTATAAATCAATGAAAAATAGTCGAATATTACAATTAATTTGTTTTTTCGTTCCTTCATTGTTTGTTCAGCAATTTTTTTTTTTTTTTTTTTTTGGTTTCGATTATTCTGTAGCCATGTTTTTGAAAATATAAAATATGTTTAAAAAAAAAAAAATTTTTTTTTAATAGTGTGATGACTGTATAACCATCTTAAATTAAATGGTATCTTGTCAATTATTTTCTTTATGCTTTTTATTTGGTTTATTTCTTATTATTTTTCCTTAATTTCTACAACGAGCAAAAAAAAATACGTTTTTGATACGATTAGTATATTTACACGACATCTATTTTGAATCTATCGGGTTCGTTCTCAGAGATAGAAAGAGAGAGAAAGAGAGAAGGGAATTCCGACCGTGATTTCTTCTCGACATGACAAGCGAATCATCTTGGTCATAACGCCCACGTTAATACTTCATATCAATCAAGAGAAGGTCGAACTTTCGTAGCAAAAGTTTTCCCGCTTCCTTTTTTTTTTTCTTTTTTTTTTTTTTTTCTTTCTCGTAGGGTCATTTAGCGGCAATGTTGAACGAACGTCAAAACTCAGACCATTCTCCGGAAACTTGCGTACCAATCAGCTGTGCATTTTCCCCATTAATTCCCTGTGTCGATGTTGCGTATACTCCCAGTGAGTTGTAATCACATGGAAAGAAAGAGAGAGAGAGAGAGCGACTGGAGCGCCTCCTAGGTGCAGTGTTGCGACACTAACCATGCGGCGAGATAATAAGGTGCGTTGACGGAGAAGGGGGAAACCAGACTATCGCCGCACAGGCACGTCCGCGGCACGCACAATGTCGGAACAGAAATCCATGATGGTCCTGACGAAGCACGTGAACGGTGTCAACGGAGATCTGTCAGCCATTCACCCCGTGAAGACGCTGGTGAATGGGCACCAGCATCGACCGAGCGACCGCTACGATCGAGACTTTGACGGCAGCGACGAAGATTCGAACCCGTCTCAAGTGGTCGAACTGTCCCGAGCTTATCGGATGCTGTTGATTGGGATCGGAGAGAACCCAGAGAGACAAGGACTCCTGAAAACTCCGGACAGGGCAGCGAAAGCGTTGATGTACTTCACCAAGGGTTATGATCAGCGGTTAGAAGGTAGGTCAAACGTAATGAAACTTTAAACTGTTGGAGAATGCACTTAGGCGTTCTCTCTCTCTCTCTCTCTCTCTCTCTCTCTGTATATATATATATATATTATTTACTTTCCCGTACGTGATTTGAATTGAATAAAAGGCTACCATTACACCTTTAAATGGGTTGAAACCTGATCGTTTTAATCCATTATGCGATTTTTTCGGAATGGGAAAATGTGTCGAAAAAAGTCGATTATCTTGACTACCCCTTTTCAGTCATTATTTTTACTGATGTTAGGATCGTCTGCATGTTGTTTCTAGATAATTTACTTCTTGAAGAGCATTCAAGATCCATTGTTCGTTAAATGATGATGGGAGAAAAGTGAATTGTGTTAATGAACCACTTTAAAAACATCTCAAGAGATCATCGGAAAATAACCGACCCTGTCACTAAACACCTGTAATAACAAGAAACAAACTGATGGTAAAAACTGACAGCTACGTCCGGTAGGTTTTTTTAATGGTGGAGTCCTTTTTTTTAAAAAAAAAAAAATGGCTCCTATTTATCGAAACCTAGTTCCTAATTTTCTGGCCTTAACCAATCGTGGGTTGTGAAAGTGGATTATAATTCCCCATCCTAGTGATGGAGAGGATTAAAGGGATATGCAATTGATTAAGAATAAGTAATGATTCTCCTTCGTAATTTTTTGTTCTCCTCGTAACCAACAAATATGGGCAATTTTTAAATTGATAAAACCACAAAACTGAAACCCAATGTTGGTTTTGTTGGGATGGGAGGACTTGCTTTTAAGTCTTTTTAGCATGTTTGTGAACAATAGAATGCCAATAAAATTGTAATTTTCTCTCTCTCTCTCTCTCTCTCTCTCTCTCTCTTACCTCTTCTTTGTTTCCTCATTCTGCATTCCATTGCTTCCTTCTCTATTCAACCCTCTTCTAAAAGAATTTTTTTTTTTTTAAATCTTAACATGCTAAAAAAAAAACCATCGGCTCTGATCACATCCTAATTGCTGTCCTTCAAAATCACTTTTAATGAAAGTTTGCTTCGTATTCAGCAACGTAGGAGCTGGGATGGCTTCCACCCCCACTCCCATAGGAAACGCATTATTTCTATATTAAATTACTGCTACCATCTTAGCCTAAACATGTGTGCTCAGCATTATTTTTATTGTAGGAGCAATTCAGTAATTATTTTTAAGGGACAGTTAAGTTCGTCACGTTGTTTGAATTAATTTTTTCAAGATGATCACTTTCCCCACTTCTTCGTTTAGCACTAAAACACTGTTTCGTATCTAATTTTATTTCTTTTTTTATTTGCATTAAAATTCCTTCCTTATAAAGAAGACAGGATGATTATTACTCTTATTACACCTATGAGATCCGACTGTTACTATCAGTAATCAGCTATTGGAATGATTCCTAAAGGACTGGATGGTGTGGTTGAATTACTCCATAGTTTCCATTTAGTTATAACGTAATTCTTAAACCCGTACCCAAAAACATTATGTGATAATTCCATTTCCTCTACCTTAATCCCCAAAAATCATCTGTGGGTCAAGTGACGTCGAATTTTCAATTCTTGGGTATCAGAGTTACACGACCTTGATCCTCGAACCATCAGCTGAGAACGCAACAAACGATCTACTTATCGTAACTGACTATATGCGTTTTTTTGTTCGTTATCTCTCTGTCTGGTTGTTGCTTACCTCACGCTTACACAATAACTGAATCCTTGCCTACCAATAACACGGTAGACTACCATTGGCCAATGAGGTAGCGTTTTAAATATGTTTCAGATGGGCTTCCTTGCAGTAGATAACTCTTTCTTATCAACCTTCATGACGTGCGGAGGTCATCTGTTTACCAGGAAATGATCGTCGTCTCGAGGTTAGTGTTGGCATTAAATAGATTAGGAAGTTTGTCCGGAGTTGGGCATAATCCTGCGTTCTGTCTTTAAGGAAATACTTAAGATTTTTCTTTGTTTATTTGTTTGTTTGTTATTGGTTTCGTAATTGCAAAGCCATCTACGTATTCAGACCTGAGTGAGTGACAGCGAGAGAAATTAATAAGGATCGATAGTCTCCTATAGGAGATTAATGTCATCTGTGGCATCATATTAATCTACTACTTGAACAGCATTCAAGGACAAATGGATTTAAGGTGGCTTGCCATGGATTCGTAGGACGTAAATCAGGAGACGCCATCAAAATTAAAGAAAAAAATATATCATAAAGAAAAAATAAAAAAATCCGTAGAGAAATTACAGAGACCTTATTCAGAATTCTGAGGGATGGGTAGGGATGACAGAGTCCTCATTAAATACCCCATTCACTTTTGATCATCTCAAAACATCAAAGAAAAGGTCCGTATTTTTTAAATACGATGCGCTCCAGCAGACCTTTCGAATTATCAAAAGCAAAATTAGTATTTCCATGAAGTTTCTTTCGTTAATTAACTGGAGTTTAAAGAAATGCATGAAAGATGCCCATTTTGTTATGTAAAGATTCGATTATGTGCTTGTTTACTTGGAGATAAAAAAAACTTTCGATGAGTTTTTGAGTTCATTACGTTACCAGATCATAATAAGTTCATTTTTATTACAAAACTTTTTCTTCACATACGTATGAGAGGAACTGGCATTTCAACAAAATACCATACGTATCAATCTGAAATCTTCCAATTAAGGCGATGTAAAACTGAATTCAGGAGCTATTTTAAATTTAATTATAGTCAAATCCTTTTTGCGAATGCTCCACTGAGATTCAATCACTTAGTTGTTCGTACGTGAACAGATTCACTTATAATTAGACCAACTTCTGGATGATGAATTCCGGATATAAGCTAATCATCCCAGATTCTTCAGATGATTGTGGATAATGAGCAATAATTATCGATTATTATCCCAATTACTAAAGCATGTTCACTTCCTATATATGAATGCTTCATAACCTATATAGTTGGTATCTAAATTACTTGTCAAATAATTCTGATGTGATGTAAGTTTAGTCATTAAAGCTACAGATATGAATCAGTGCAAGAAGAGATATCAGACCTTCATTCGGACTAACAGCTTATGAAAAATAAGGGGAAGTCAGATATTTCCTAAGAGAAATAAAACAAGACTGTATTTTTGTACTAGCGAACTTCTCAGGGTTGTCCTCGCCACACTAACTTAGCCTCGTTCCATTTCTGGAGAGAGGCTAAGTTCTCAGGCATTATTCGCAAGAACAAATAAATGTCCGTGAAAACGACGGATTTCTTAGTTCTCTGAACAGTAAATCCGAAAATAATCGGCTGATTTCGAAATTATGATTTGGGGGACATGAAATGTCATCATCATCAAATTTCTGATATTAACCCTCAATTGGAACTTTCCTCCAAATTAATCTTCTCTGTCAAGATTCCAACATTATCAGATCTTATATTTCTGTCTTTTAAGGCACTTTTTTGCTGTATCAATCCACGTACATCTTGGTCTTCCTTTGATTCTTTTTCCTGCCAACCTGGCAGAACACTTGTTTTGCTTTCCCATTTTATCTGTTTAAGTGACCATACCACCTGAGATTATCTCTGCTAACGTATTCCTGGATGCTAACAATGTCAATTTCCTTCAAAATGTCGTCATTTTTAATATGATTCTGCCACTGATTCCATCTGTTCAGGCCCCTCAGAACTCTCACATCTGTGGTCTTTGATTAAGTGTTTCGTTTCTAACCCAACTGTGAGATCTATAAATTAAAATTCGTTTGAACACTGTCTTGTATACAGCTAATTTAGTGTTCCGACTAATTTCTCTCTTATTCCATATGAATTTATTCAATGGACTTCCCACCATACCAGTTTTGCTGATTCTGTTGTCTATTTTTATATTTAATTTACCATCTTCACTAAAAATCATGCCTAAGTAGCTGAAATGTTTTACTTGTTCTATAGGTTCGCCATTCACAATGCAGTTGGTATTTCGAATGTTTCTGCCTATTTTCATTGTCTTTGTCTTTTTATTGCTGATTTTCATACCAAATTTATTTCAACAGTTATTCAATTTAGTCAGGGAATCTTACGGACTTGTAGCAGATTTATTTAAAAGTATAACATCATCTGCATAAAGCAACGAGCTGACATTAACATCTCAAATTTTGATATCAGGTTTAATACCACTTTCCTTCATAATGTGATCCATATAGATAATGAATAACAGAGGGGATAATGTACATTCTTGTCTGACACCAGATTTAACATTAAACCACCTTCCTGTACTTCCTTCAATTCTAACTGCTGACTTGCAACTCAAATAAAGACTAAGTATTGCTTGATATAATGCCCCATTGACACCATATAACTGTACCGTATTGAATAGCTTCTCTCTTGGCACCTTGTCATATGCCTTTTCCAGATCAACAAAACTTAAGTACAAATCCCTGTTATATTTCCAAGATTTCTCAACTATTTGTCTTAAAGTGAAGATCTGATCCTGACAACATCTATTTGACCTGAATCCAGCTTGTTCTTCATCAAGCTTCCCCACAATTTTTCTTGGCCGTTTCTCAAGTATACTTGCATAAATTTTACCAGCAACGCTGAGTGGGGAAATACCGCTGTAATTCCCTACAGAGTTTTATTTCTCTTTTTTATTGATGAATAAAATGAGAGAGCCAATCATCCGAAATTCGACTCTCTGTCCAGGTCTCCTGAACTATGCAGTGCAGCCACTGCAAGACTTTTACTCGTATATCACCATACTTCACATTTCTGGTCGAATATCATCTACTCCTGCTGCCTTTCCGCATTTCAAGCCTTTGATGGCTTTTTCTACTTCAAGTATGGATATTTATTCCTTAGTGCATTCCTGTTGGGAATCTTCTACCATCATGCTGAGACTACTTGTTTCATTTAGCAGTCTTTCAGAGTAATTACTGCAGACATCTAGAATATCTTTATCTTCGATAAATTTAGTTTAATCCTTTACCCAAGTGTAAGCAAACAAAGTTTGCGCCTGAAGTATCTTCAGGACTGAGGCAACTCGTAGTAAAGGTGGACCAAGCTCTCATCGCTTATCTTAGTATCTCCATAATGCAAAACACATCTCCTTGCGGACAAGGAGTGATGAGAGCTTGGTCCACCTTTATCAGGAGTTGCCTCATTCCTGAAGATACTTCAGGCGCAAACTTTGTTTGCTTAGACTTGGATAAAGGATTAAACTAAATTTATTATAGTCTAACCAAGTGGGAAAAAACTTCAAAATCTTTATCTTCGGTTTTCATGTCACTTTATCATCTCTAATAAAATAATATCAGGAAGGTAGTTTTTGACTTTTGTTTAGCTGGTTTTACATGGTGTTTCGCTTACATTTTTCTCTGTATTCTCTAAGAGCACAAGCTGAATTACTTCCCAGGAACTTTCTATATTCTTTCTTCTTTTCCTTGACTTCTTCTTTAACTTTCTGGGTCTACCATAGAGTTCTGACTTTTCTGTCCTTGCAGACAACCTCACCACATGCCTCTCTGGCTGAATCAGTCAATGTTTTCTTCAGCGTTTGCCACTTCATCTCATTTGTTTTTCATTTTTAATTCAATGATGTTTGTGTATTTTAGTCTACAGTTCTTCTCTGAAAGCTGATCAACTTTTATTCGCTTTAAAACTTTCTTACATGTTCTTCTTTTCAATATGAAATTCAATTTTATCCTGCTCAATACTGGATGGTAATCAATTCATGTTTCAAATCCTCCGTATACTCTTGCGTCCTGAACCAGCAGGAAAACATCGCTGTCAACTATAACAAACTCGATGAGATTTTTCTTGATTAATTCTTGCATCTTTTCCACATTTGAATTTGTGCACATTTTTATGTTGGAACATGGTGTTAGTAATAACCAGTCCATGTCCTGAGCAGAAATCCAACAGGTATTTGCCATTTTCGTTAGCTTTGCTCTTTTCTCCAACATTTTCCCAAAATATTTTTGTATGTCTGACAATTATTTCCTACTCAGCTATTTCGATTACCAACAAGGACCAACTTTTCCTTTTTCATTGTGTCAGTTGCTTTAACACTTTCATTGCCAAGCTGAAAATTGGAATTTCGTGTGGTGGCCAACTTTTTTTTATTTTTTTATTTAGTTAGCGACGTCCACGCGATAACGCGTCATCGGCCGTTTGGTGAGAACTCGCATCGCGCGATATCGCGTGTTTGGCAATGAACATGTTAAGGACATCTTACATGTGAGTCAGATCAAAGACGCTGAAGGAAGAGTATTATGGAGGGATGTGGACATAAGAAACAGATGGAGAATATACTTTGAGGGACTTTTGAATGAGAAAAATGCAAGGACTCACAGAGAAGTTGGGCAGCCTTCTGAGGGGATGGTGCAGAACATCAGTAAAGTGGAAGTGACTTAGGCCATGAAGAGGATGAGGAATGGAAAATCGGTGGACCCCCGAAAGGATTCCAGTGGAGGCATGGAAGGCACTGGGGGAAGAGGGAATTGACCTGCTGTGGGACATGTTCATGAAAGTTTGCCAACAGGAAAATATACCCGAGGAATGGAGGGAGAGTACACTTGTCCCCATCTACAAGTGTAAAGGGGATGCACAAGACTGTAAAAATTACAGAGGAATAAAGTTGATGTCCCACGCAATGAAAATCCTGGAAAGGGTTCTTGATGGAAGATTGAGAAAGGAGGTGGAGATTGCAAAGGAACAATTTGGCTTCATGCCTGGTAGATCAACAACAGATGCTAACTTTGGGTTACGGCAGATGATGGAAAAGTTTCGAGAGAAACAACGGGAGCTACATCTGGCATTTATTGATTTGGAGAAAACATACGATAGAGTGCCAAGGCAAGAAGTCTGGAGGTGTCTGAGGGAGAAGGTTCCGGAGAAATATGTCAGGTTGGTGCGGGATATGTAAAGAAATGTGAAGACAAGTGTTCGGACCTGTCTGGGACAGGCAGAAAGTTTTCAAGTAACAGTTGGCTTGCATCAAGGGTCAGAATTAAGTCCGTTTCTGTTTAACATAGTGATGGAGGTGGTGACGGAGGAGGTGAAAGAAGATGCGCCTTGGACAATGTTGTATGCAGATGACATCTTGCTGTGTGCAGATTCAAGAGAAGAAGCGGGAACTAAACTGGAGAAAAGTACTGGAAGAGAGAGGTATGAGACTGAGCAGAAGTAAGACAGAGTATGTGTGTTGCACAGTGGGTGGCGGCCAAGAGACAGACCTGGAGCTGGAAGGAAATATCATCAGGAAGGTGAGGGACTTTAGATACTTAGGTTCAACAGTGGAAGAAGATAGAGGAGCTGAGAAGGAAGTGGGATGCAGGATACAAATGGGTTGGAGGAACTGAAAGGGGATGACTGGAGTGCTATGCGATAAGAGGGTGCCGATCAATCTGAAAGGCAAAATCTATAGGACAGTAGTGAGGCCAGCTATGACGTATATGGAAACTGGGGCCCTGAGGAAAAATGACATCAGCAGGATGGAAGTAGCAGAGATGAGAATGCTCAGGTGGATGTGCGGTGGGTGTGACCAGAAAGGATTGTCTGAGAAATGACTATGTGAGGGGAACAGTGAAAGTTACGAACTTAGGAGCGAAGATACAGGAGGCAAGGTTGAGATGGTTTGGTGATGTGATGAGGAGGGAGGACGAATATCTGGGAAGACGAGTCTTGCAAATGTATGTGCAAGGAAGGAGGAAGCGTGAGCGGCCAAAGAAGAGACGGAAGGAGCTGGTAGAAGAGGACTTGAGGATGAAGAACTTGGATCTGGTGACAGCCCAAAACAGGAGGATGTGGAGGAGACTCATCATCAACAGTGACCCCCACTTAAGTGGGAGAAGCTGCAGAAGAAGAAGAAGATTGTGTCAGTTGCTTTCTCTAAAGCCTCAAAAATTTCTCCACTTCTACCTTAGTCGACCCTTCTGTGACACCAACCATAGGCACAAATAAGTCTTATTGTTCAGTTTCCCATTCTCATATTTGCCCACATTACTCTACTTGGGACTGACTGCCATTCAAGAAGATTAGCCTCGTGTTTTGTGTTGAATACTATGGCTACTCCTTCTTTTTCTTGATTGTCATTTCCTGAATATAACATTTTGTATTTATTTCTCAGAAAGATCTCACAGTTTTTGTCTTTTTTGTTTCAGTCACCCCTATTATGTCGATCTGGTACTTATCTAATTCTTCTGCTAGTTGATGCTTCTTACATTGATAGTACCAATCTTGAACTCTGGTGATGTTGAATTGGGATGTGTTCCAGGATTTGTTCCAGTAGCTGACTTTTCACTGTTCGCTCTTGTTCGCTGGCGAAAACAACTGGGCCTTGTTTAACCGGGGCGACGCCCTAGCCGGCATGAAATTCTGTCATGTTGTATCATCATTTTATTTGTGGTTGAAGCCAATAAGAATACAGCTTGGTTGGCTAAATCCCAAAATGCCAGTCCATTCTCCTCGTTCGTTCAGTATCCAGGCAGACACCTAACAGGGTGCACCACGAGAAGTTGAGGATTGGACATTACGTCCAATCCTCAACTTCTCGTGGTGTACCCTGTCCCAGTTAGTTCTCCGCTGTGTGGAAGTCTCCTCCCAAGTTATACAGCTTTGACCCTTAAGCACTCCGACATGGCATGTACGTGGTTTAAATATTAAATATCCTGACATAATTCAGGAAGTTGAAAAACGAAAAGTAGATATTATGGTTCTATCATAAACAAAGAAAAAAGGTAAAGGTTTTTGAAATAATGAGCAAATATCTACGTATATGGAGTGGAGTGGATAAAAGCAGAAGGTACAAAAGCTGGTGTGTCTGTCCTCATAAATGTAGGAACGAAATAAAAAGTTGGCGATAAGTTAATTTTTTTTTAACATAAAAGGCTGCAAAATCTCAAACTAAATGCTCTTAATTTCAAGTCAAAACACTGTTTTCTCATCCTTCCATCTTACCCGATATACTTTTGCCTTTTAATGTCCTTATAATTGTCACCCGATGAATATTCCCTGTTAAGTACTTGATAGTGCTTAACATAGTATGTTAAGCACTATCAAGTACTTAAAGAAGTACTTTACTACAAATACTTCTTGTTGATAGTGTTTAATATAGTAATCGTACTTCTCTGAACTTGTTTGATGGTACTTAATAGCAATATAAACTTCTTTATATTACTAATTTACTATATAGTACTTGTAGTACTATAAACTTGTTGAGAGTACTTAATATCGTACTCGTAGTACACCAAACATGTTAATAATACTTAGTATACTAATTGTAGTACTTGATAATACTTAAACAGTACTTGTATACGACTTGTAGTACTTTAAAGTCGATACATACGTAACATAGTATGTTAAGTACGATCAAGTACTTAAAGAAGTACTTTACTACAAATATTTCTTGCTGATAGTGTTTAATATAGTAATCGTGCTTCTGTGAACTTGTTTGATGGCACTTAATAGTAATATAAACTTCTTTATATTACTAATGTATCAAATAGTACTTGTAGTACTATAAACAAGTAATCTAAGGAAAAATTCGAAAGTTGGAATAGAGAGAGAGAGAAAATATAAAGAAAGCAAACAAAACAATATGCATTGCGAAGTGAAACAAAAAAAATTCGAAATATTTCATTAGCTGTACGTAAAATATATCAGTCCATTAAACAAAGAGTTAAATTATACGCAGGAATGTGTCTCTGTGGAAAACTACTGAAAAGTATCTTCGGGCATCTTATTTTCGAAAAAGAAAAAAAAAAACTGCGATGTTTGCTGCCAACCTGTTGTCCCACAAGGGACAAGTTAGCAACAGGCTTTTAAGTTAAGAGGTTCCAGTAGATGGCCTTCCTGTCGCTATTTAAACTAAGCAACAGACAACATCCAGTTCTCAGCTCTATTGTTACGGCAATTGATGGTATTGGAGAACCATAGAATGGGAGCTATCGGGAAAATATGGATGGCACGCGCTCGTGTAGTCGCATGAGGCAGCACTTAATGACACTAAAAGATTACACTCTTCAGGAGTTCGAAAAGATCAAAGGTTAATTTCGTGTTATGGCTGTGATTAATGATCCGGTACTTAACTGTATTATTCCAGAAAGTTTAACGCACCGTTCAAGTCTTAAAACAGTGCTCTTAAAGGATCTCAACAGCTGCCTATTGCAATGAGTAATGCTTATTGATTTTTTTTTTAATTTATTTATTCCATTCAGTAATTCGAGTTTGATTTCAAATGTTAAATATATTTACATTTTTGAATGACGCTCACTGCTTCGAAACCACTAAAGGAACATAAACTATTAAATATTAAATACCAATCTGAATGACATCATAGCGTTTTTTATTTATTAACTTTATTTGAAAAGTTTTCATTAGTTCAACATTTAACATCACGGAATCTGTTATATGACATTTGAAATTTCATTTAATTTTTATAATGTTTAGAAATGTTAATAAATATGTTGTCTAAAATTTTAACACCTTTTTATTTTCTATCAAAATGATCATCATCACATCTTTCAAGGATTTAAGCCTAGAGTGGCCTCTTCCGGAAGAGGCCACTCTAGGCCTTAAAAGTCATCGTTGAATCTCTAAAGAGGACGCCTTGGTTTTCTTTTATCCTTTGGCAATCTTTCTGATTTCATTCTTTGAACGTGTTCCATCCATTTATGTTTATATTTTTTAATTTTTTCTATTACTGGTTCTTGGTTTAATTCTTTCATAATTTCTTCGTTTCTTTTGTGATCAAATAGGGTATACTTCGCAGTTTTTCTCATAAACTTCATTTCTGCTGTTGTTAATCTTTGTTTGTCTTTTTTGTTTTATTGTCCAGATTTCGATTCCATACATTAAGACCGGTAGGGCTAATGTATTGTATACTTTTAGTCTGGTTTGTTTTTGAACTAGGTTTGGTTTAAATATAGAGTTAATTACACCCGTTATTTTTAAATATTTTGCAATTTTTACATTTATATCTTTTTTATTTTCATATGTGATCATACATCCAAGGTAGTTAAATGAATTCACCTGTTCTAAGATCTTGTTATCTAATACTATTTTAGTTCTTGCTGGATCTTGTCCTTTAAAGGCCATGGTTTTTGATTTTTCCGTTGATATTATCATACCATAATCTTTGGATATCTCATTTAGATTTAAAATAGCTTTCTGTAAGTTATCAGAATTTGTAATTATTATTTGGTCGTCTGCAAAGAGGAGAGTGTTTAAGTTAACTTTAGGAGAAAGTTTAATTCCCTGATGTAAATTTTTATTCCATTTTATTATTATTTCATTTAAGTAGATATTAAAAAGAGTTGCTGAGAGGGGACATCCCTGTCGGACCCCTTGGTTTATCTCTCTCGTATATGATAGCTCGTGATTTAATATTATTTTTATTTGATTATTTTCATATATACTTGTGATAGCTTTTAGAATATTATTTGGTATTTGTCTTTCTTTTAATATGTTAAATAAAATACTTCTTTTAACTTTATCAAATGCTTTTTCAAAGTCAATAAATGTAATGTGTTTCTAAATTGTATTCTCTTCTTTGCTCTATTATTAATTTTCGGCAAAAGGCCGGATCTATTCATGATTGTCCTTTTCTAAATCCGTTTTGTGCTTCTAAGATAAAGCCTTCAGAATATTTTAGTAGTTTGCTATTTAGTGCCGTTTTTATAATTTTCAAGGTCATATTTACAACCTTTATTGAAGATAGGAATTACAATTGCTTTTTTCCATTTTATTGGGGGATACCAGTTGAATAAATTTTATTTAAAAATAATAAGAGTCTTTCTTTGAATCTAGTTCCAGCATATTTATATAGTTCTGAACCTAGTTTATCTTCTCCAGGTGATTTTCCGTTTCTTGTTTCTTTCAGGCTGATTTCTAATTCTTCTTTAGTTATTTCCTTTTCATTTTCATTAAATGTTTGCAAGTTATCTTTTTTAAAATATTTATCTGTCCACAATTCTGTATAGAAATTCCTCTAATTTCAATTCGGTGTTGAATTTTTACGCTTTCTTTAATATCTGCACACAAATGTTTCAAAAACTTATATACATCTTCTATCTTCTATGAAAATAATTATATAAATATTAATAATACGGTTACTTGTTTTCTTCTATAATCTTATCTTTTATGCTTCCGTATATCATTATGTTTAAAAATTATGTTTAAAATCAGCGAAACATGAGGTTTTAACAGCACTAAACTGTTTGTTGATGATATTCGAGAGAGGTTGATAGGACGCATTCTGCCAAATTTGAAACGTTAAAAATAAGAATAAAAAAAACTTTAAAAAAGTGAGTACTAAAGAATCAAGCAATTGGAGTTCAGACGCGACTACTTGGCTGACATTATAGTTTTAATTGTTGAGAATGCAAAGCGTGATCTGCCATTCATGTTATGCTGTTAGCATAACAGCATCTACCACAAAACCGCTAATTAAAATGTCATTAAAAGTAGTCTCTTCTAAAACTGCAGCCACCTTTGTTCCTCCTCCATTTTTGCTCATATGTGATGTTAATTGTAATGTTATTATGGTGACTCATCGATCCAACTTTAAATAGCTTGAATTTTATTACAGAAACGTAGGAAATGGATTTGGCAAGCAGACGACAGTTAAAAAGGGTAAAAATTACGTCTGAGTACCTATGAAAATATTTTATTCATATTTCCTACAACAGCGTTAGAAACGAAAAATAAACACGCACACATATACACATTTGATTAAAAGAGAGATGTTATTTTCCACTTTAGCGAAAATGTCAAAGAAAAGACATTGTCCCTCGTTTGTCACACATTACTAAGCAGAAATAACATAGCATCCTCATCGTTCGTTTAATACAGCGCATGGCAGCACTGTACACCGAGTTACCTTAGCATTAGAAACACCCCTATCGATTTACATATTCGGCGCGATAAAAAAAAAAAGTACTATGTGATATCAGCGTCACGTGCAGCTTCTGTAGGGCACACACCTATCTTCTGTACGTAATCAAACGTTTGTCAGTAATGGGGAAACGTAGCGACGTAAGCCAATTCGTAAACAGCCCCACTTGTGGGTTCCTCCCGTACCGGGAGGAACCCACAAGTGCGTACCAGGACTGGATTAACCATGAACAGACATCCAGCAGAAGGGCTCACATTGGTCAGCTACGCGTGGTTGATTCTAGAGGTATCGCAAGCAACGCCTCGCATGGGCCAAAAAACGTCGGCAATGGATCACCGACGGATGGAAGAAGGTGTTCTGGAGTGATGAGTCCCTTTTCCTGCTGCACCATACTGATGGTCGGGTTTGCATTTGGCGTAAACAGCATGAAGCCCTATCCTCTGGCAACAGGCCGGTGAAGGTAGTGTTGTCTTCTGGGGAGCTTTTTCCTGAAGTGACTTGTTAGATGACTACCCCGAACACAGTGCCATCTTTCAACAGGACAATGCACCTTTTCATTGGATTCGTACAACTACTGAGTGGTCGGAGGAACGCGACAACGAATTCGCCACATTGCCTTTCCCCTCTAAAGTCTCCTGAGTGTAACCTAATTGAACATATGTGGAATATGCTAGAACGGGGGGTGTGAGAACTGCTGATCCTCCTGCACGGAGCGTAAACTGACGGAGTTGTTGCAGTGGACATGGGTCGAGTTACGCATGGAGGATGTTTGACCCCTTGTGGAATCTGTTCCTAGGCGTCTGTGAGCCGTGACTGTACAGAGGGGTGGACCAACGCGTTTTTACGTAGGTTTTCCTAATGCAAATTTTGCCACTACGATAGGGGGAAATTAGCGTTCTTGTAAACCAAACAGCGTTGATTAATGGCATTGTGATGAAAACATTGCTGCCAGGTGCTGTTCATGTATTTGTGGCAACGTTTCGGATGGGATGATTCCCAACTGTCAGAAGAAAGACCTTTATAACTTCGATCCCAGCTGACTAAAAAAAAAAAAAAAAAAATCCTAAGGTTATTTTTTCTTTTTTTCAGTCGATATTTAGTACAGACAAGTACGGTTTTCCTCTCATATAATGCATGATTTTTAACCTGGCATCTCATAAAAAATCTACCGTAGAACTCATACTGATTCAGAATTCAGACAACAGCAATACGAGTGTTCTGTTTTAGAGTCACCAACTGCCTGTCGTAGTGATGATATTGACAATATTTCGCTTCCGACAGAGGGAAAAGATGGAGTATTCTGCCACAATCACAATCTCTTGTTGTCATGGAAACATGGAAGCATAACCTTATATTTTTTAGGAAAATTATTTTACTATATAAAGTTATAAAATAACTTTATATAGTAAATTTCAACAGCAGTCATCCCCTTTATGGGTTCAATTTCCACCAAAATTGCGAGATTGTTAAAGGCCCATAACATCAGGGTTGTATTTAAACCAACTACTAGCATCAGACAGGTTCTAAGATCTCCTGAAGACAGTGTTCCATTTTATAAATATCCAGGTGTGTATAATATTCCATGCACGTGCGGTCTTTCCTACATTGGACAGACTTCGAGAAGCCTGGGAATAAGACAGAAAGAACATGTTGGCGATGTAAATCACAACAGAACGATAATCTCCGGGTTAGCACATCACTTTTCAACTTCGAACCACACGATAGACTGGAATAACAGCTCTATGCCCTACGTAAACGAAGATTACAGACATCGATTATTTAAAGAAGCAGCAGCAGTAGTGCTACGTACAGGCAGCAACCTAAACAGAAATCAAGGGGCCATACTGAACGATACTTGGAAAAATCTAATGAATTCCCTCAGTACAACAGAACTACAGTACGCGAATAATCATATGACGCGTTTGCACGTAACGCGTGTTCATGATACTGAATAGAAATGTCACGCGAACCTGTTACCTTAGCTACCTAACAGGTACTAACGTTTTTTTGTATTCTTAAACTTTTTTGCATTTACCATTTTTTGTACTGTGCAAGCCTTGAGAAAGCTAGAGTCTCTAGCGTTCTCAAGGCTTGCACAGTTACTAGCGAAACCGGTAGGCAATATTGTACGAACATACGTACGAATTAAAAATCTATGGTCAGTTTAATAATAAGTTTTATATTTTGTAACATTTTACGACCAAAAACATGTATAATTTAAATATAATTTATATAAAGTTATATTTAAGAGGGAAAATACCAAGTGGTTAAATAATAATAATAATAATAATAATAATAATAATAATAATAATAATAATAATAATAATAATAATAATAATAAATGTCTATTTATATATACGAAGAGCTGAAAGAATTAAATCATTAACTTCGTGAGAATTTACGCTTCAGTTAAGAACAGTAATTTATCAAATATGTTTCCGCTTTATGAGGATGCCTCAGAGCTTGGAAAATGTGGGTGGGTGGTTGGTTGGTTGGATGGGCGTATGAGTCTATCCTTCACACTAGCCACACTTCATTATTTGCTCTGGAATTTCCTGCTTCTTTTGAAATGTGTCTGGTCGCGTCGAGAGGTTTTTTACCTTTGGATTTTCCTCAGCCTAGAACTTCCACGAAGTAAATGAAGTATTACACGAAGTACAATAAAGTAAACTGGTTGTTCAACTGATGAGGACTATCCACGTCGATACATGTAGCTACGCAAATCGTTAGTATGAATAATTAAATTCTATTTCAATTAGATGCATTCTGATCCAGTTTAGTGAGTGGAGGGGAGGTAAGAAAAATTAAAAGGAAAAGAAATGTATTCTGATTTAAAAAAAAACGGTACTGGAGAATTTGACAGGATATTGAACGAACTAAGATAATATTCCTAATTCACGTGTATTTATTTGAATACTAATAACTGCAATATCCACACACACACGCACGCACGCACACACAGCTATAGTGCCTTAAAACCATCGCATTCCCTTTAATATAGCTTCATTTATGCTCACCATTCAGACAGACCTCCAGCTAGTCCAAAACTAAAGTAAAAGCAAGAGCACGTATTAACTCCCTTATGTCTATTCGGCATCATTCTTAGATGACTAAGTGGGTCAGGTGACAGCATGAAGCCAGCTAAGCTTCCGTCTTTTAATACCAAGCGGTGACAAAGAGAAATATTGCGTCCTTTGGCAATTTACTCCCAGCGGGTACTCAATGAGACCTTCGGAGGCTTGAAGAATATACACATAAGCATTAGTGTTGGCCCCTGTTGAAAAAAAAAAAAATGTCGAATATAAATACTTTATCTTTCATCTCTCTCTCTCTCTCTCTCTCCCTTGTATGTAGTTCATAATTACCGGGATGTTCATCAGCTTTGCATCAGATTTTTAGCTTGGTATTAAATCCTGAGATTCCACAAGGAATTCCATTGGATATTTTCCCATAGGAGTATATGTTACAATGCGACCTGGATTCAAATCCCATCTAAGACAAGAAGAACAACCTTTATCAACAGTTTTGCTTCTCACGTAAAGATTGCACGGTTTTGTTTTTTCCCTTCCTGGAAACCTTGGGGTAGTATGTGGTTTAGACAGCTTGCGTGGTCTGGTGTGTATGTGGGGGAGACGTAAATATAAAACAGATAGACCTGTTTCGAGAAGATTTAAATTGTTAGAAGAAACGAGTCTGTTGGTGTAATGTAGATTTGTTCACATTAGCTGAAATATTCGAACAAGATAAGACTAATAGTTGAAGTACTTGACTATATTCATTGCATCTCTATTCTTTTCATTTTTATGTGTTTTTTTTTTTTTAATGATGATTCCGAACAGGAAACACCCTTCGTATAAAGGCACGCTAGTATAGACGGTTGGGTTCTGTTATTCCGACTTACAGCTGAAGCAATTAAAACTATGAGGCCAGTTTATTATGGCTACAAGTTACGTGTGTTCTTGTGGTCAGTTTGGCTGTTTTGGGAATGAGAAACACGAGAGTTTTTTGGAGACAAAAACCTTGCCAACTTCATAAGAGATAACATCTTTAAATGAAGAGTTTCCTTATAAAATTTCGCGTCCTAGGCTCGATTCGAACTCAGGTCTTTCCAACTACCAGATACAGGCATATGGTTGAGGAAGTTAGATTACTTTTTTATGTTATTAATTAATCTAAGAGAGAATTTTATATACTATTTCGAAAGTATTAATAAATATTCGTATATTTATGTACATATATGAATACAAATGAAGTACGCGTAACTCCGGATTCGCGTAAGACGGGGTAGCGTAAGTCGGGGTATGACTGTATACTAAATAATCAAAATAGTTCAATTGTGTGTATTGCATTTTATCTTATTTCCAAAATGAGTTCGTTTACTAATATTCTTTGAGTTTCGCAATCAGATTTGTTTTCTTTCTCGCAATGCAAACATTCATGTAATATGTTTTGACACGTTCACTCCACGTTTTAGAATGATAAATGTGGATAAATTATTGTTACCAATTCTGATGCTCAGTAACCATGGAAACATCCTTAAAAAAATACAAGCAGCAGCAGAAACAAAAGTCTGTGTGAATGATAGACTGAATAAATGAGATTTGAATCACGAATCAACTTAAGTGCCCTCCATTGCGTCAACATTCATGGATTTTTAAGATGACGCTAACAGATGCTGACTGATCGCTTTCCCTATTTTGTAATGAACATTTAAACTGTAGTAAGTTCTCAAAATACAATTTTTCCCTAAAATCCATATCCATGTCTTTAAAAGTGTAGGAAGTGTGAATAATAATTTCTTACAACATTACTGACCTAAGTGGTGAAGCAAATGCTTTTCATATTCCCGGCTATCTTGAGAGAAACTGTGAGTGGAGAAAGTTTATGAGCCAATTGCTCGCCCTGGGTGGGCTTGGAGATTAGTCCTCAGTGTTGAAGTTTAGAATGGCTTTAGGTCTTTTATGTTTGAAATAATCCATTGCGTCATAATCTGCAGCCAGTTGGATCAGTTTGTTAGGGTGCACAGATGCTTTTGAGAAGAATTTGGTTGCTATAGTCTGAGTGAAAGTGTAAATGTAGGGGACATTTGCGTCCCGATGAAGTTGCACAGTTCATACCAACCATGGAGCGTTTAGGATCATTCTGAGACATTTATTTTGCACACGTTGTAACTTGAGAATATGAGTATTAGCGGTATGGCTCCAGGCCGGAGAAGCGTAGGTGAGTATTGGACGAACCATCAATTTATATATGAGTAGTTTGGTTCTGGTGCTCAGCTGACTGTTCCTGTTAATCAGTGGATAGATCTGCGCTATGATTTTTGATGTTTTTACACAGAGAGTCTTGATATGGGAGCTGAAAGTCAGTTTTCTGTCCAGTAGTATGTCTAGATATTTGATCTCAGTTAGCCATGGGATTTTTGCGTTAAATAAGAGAATTATTTCTCTTATTTAAGTGAATCCTCTTCTGAGGATTCACTTGGAGTCGCCGTTTGACGAAAATGTTGTTCGATTAGCAGTTGGTTTTCTTGCAGTTTCTTGATGGCTAGATGCGGCTTTAGAGATCTGACTAATATCGCTGTATCATCTGCATATAGGGCTTTGATAGATGACAATGGGTTGTGTGGGATGTCATACATGTATATGGAAAACAGAATTGGTGCCAGTAAGGATCCTTGAGGGACTCCAGCTAGGGTGCGTTTTTTGTGCTGATATTGTACCGTATATCTTGATTTGCATGCGTCTATCATAAAGGTATGATTTAATTAGATGAATCATTCCCAGTGGTATTCCAGTTGATATCAGTTTGTATAGCAAACCGTAATGCCAGACCTTGTCAAATGCGCTGGCTATGTCAAAGAAAACAGCCCCAGTGCATTGACGCCAGTTAAAACCCATGGTGATAAATTCCACTAATCTGTATATTTGTTGAGTGGTGCTGTGAAATTGACAGAACCCAAACTTCTTCTCAGGAAGAATATTTAGCTTGTGTACTGATTCTTGGAGTCTGATAAAAATTACCTTCTTGCCAATTTTGCCCAGGTTTGAGATGAGGCTGATTGGTCTGTAACTTTGAGGCAATCGCGGGTCTTTTCCAGACTTATGGATTGGCATTATGTCTGCCAGCTTCCAGTAGGAAGGGAAATATTTGTAGTGAAGGATGGAGTTTATTATATTTGTCAGATGCACAATAGCTCTGCGAGGTAGTAGCTTTATCACTTTGTTGGAGATGCCGTCAGGACCGGGAGCCTTTTTGTTGTTTAATTTCTTGATTATATCATATATTTCAGCCGGTGATGTGGGTGCAGTTTGACTGGAGTATGTGACAGAAGATTTCAGTGAACATCTGAAGTGTCGATGGATCTATATATGTGATTGAAATCAAGATGATCATATGAGGGTTTACATTGCTTTTCTAAATGTTTTGATATTGATTCAGATTTATCTGCATTGGTGTGGATGAGGCCTAGATCTGTTTGGAGAGGGGGAAGAGGTTTATTTCTGTTTTTGGTCTTTCTGATAAGATTCCATATTGAGTAGCTATCATGAGAGATGGAGGTCAGTTTTTCTTCCCAAAGTTGACTTCTGTGGGCTGTGAGGGCATCTCTCACTGCCGAGTTGAGTCTATTTAAGATCCGTTTGTCTTGTGGTGCCCTGGTGTTGTGGTATCTTTTTCTTGCTTTGTTTTTTTTTTCCTGATCAGGTTCATAATATCTTCTGGCAAGTGGTTGGATCTGTGGGAAGTTGTGGAGGTAGTAACTGCTGCACAGGCTGCATTAATTTGTTCAGTTAGATCTTTTACAGCTGTTTCAATTTCCTCTCTGGATTTTATGATGGGTATGGGACCAATATAATTCGGGAGTACCTTGGACAACCTTTCCCAAAAACTGTCTCCCCCCCTCCCACTCATTCATTCCCAAGGAATGAATGAGTGGGAGGGGGAGACAGTTTTTCTTGGTTTCCCAACTTTAACAGTATTGGATTGTGGTCAGATGATAGATCATTAAGTGTCATTATACTGTATTGGAGTTTGATATTCTGTAGCATGGCTATGTCCAAGACATCAGCTCGACCATATGTGTTGTGATGGGTGGGCTCGGCGGGACCTACCACAACCACGTTGTTGAATCCTGTAGAGTTTGCTAGTATGTGTCCGTTTTTGTTGGTAGAACAGCTATTCCAGACTGGACCATGATGGTAGGCTCTCTGGTATCCAATATAGCGTTCAAATCTGAGGACAGTGATTTTTTTGTGGAGGATTATATGCTGCAAAATGTTTAGTTTGCCAACCGAGCTCATGAGAATCTCAATGCCGGTGACCTCGAAGTTAGTGGTAGGAGGGATGTTTATAGAATGATGAGTGATGTAATTCTTAATGAAAATGGCAGTGCTGCCTCCTCTGTGGGACAGTCTGTTCTGTACAGTTGATATCCCCTAATTTTGGGGTTGTCTGAAGGTCTTAGATACATTTTTCATTTAGTAAAAGTACATCCAGCTGATGTCTTTGGGTGAAGTCCTGGAGTTCCAAGATCTTACTCCTCAGGCCGTTCGCGTTCCACGCGATGATCTCTAGTGAGTCTGGTTTTAATTTATTCCTGTTCATTAGTGAGTGCTGTGATGATAGTTTGTGTATACTTTAGGAATCTTTTAGTGGAGGATGGTGATGGGTTGGATCTGCTAAAGTCCAGCGGCATATTTGCTAGAGAGGCGGTAATGATAGCTGTCAAGTTTGATAGTGGTGCTGGCTGATTCTTTTCCAGGGTTGACTTTTTTGTACGAACTACGTCTGCATATGTCATTGTCTGACTCTGTTGAGTTGATTTTTTAGAGACCTCTGGTTTCAGAGTATGGATTTCTGAGCGTTTTTGCTTGTCCGTGGGGGGTTGTGGAGTTGTGGTCTCTGGGATAGATCTGCTAGGGGAGGAAGAGAGTCTGTCTGCTTCCGACTGTCTGTTTTTCGGGTTTTGGGTGCTACCTCTATAATTGGCAGTGGGAGGGCCGCCGCAGTTGGCGCATTTTGCCAGGGTGGTTTTTGGTTTTGTGCAGGTGTTAGTGGGGTGGCTTTTTGCACACTTCAGGCATTTGTACTCTGCCTTGCAGAGTCTCTGAGCATGACCAAATCTTTGGCATCTGTGGCATTGCCGAGTTGAAACCTTTCTCAAAGGCTCTGTGGTGATTCGGAGTCCACATACTGATTTGAGGTCATCGATTTTTATAGGCTTGATGTATCTCTGTTAAAACTAGAGGCATAGGGGTTTTGTCCGCTCTAGTCATCCTGCTGACCTTGATGGGTGAGAGGTCCTGGTGGCGGAGGTCGGCCTCTACTTTGTCAGCGTTTATATCCTCTATAACACCCCTTAGGACGACTTCAGATTTCGTTCTGAGCCAAGAGAGAATGTATGGTACTAGATATTATTTGAATCCAGTTCTTTTGTTAGTTTTCTAAAGTCTGTTACAGTAGCAGACTGGATTTTAATGTTATCATCCGTATTTTTAGCCGAGACGTACTGTATTTGTAGGTTTGTCATGGTGGACCTTAAGTGTGTCCATTTTTTCTTCTCTCGGAGGACAATCGGAGGTATCCCTCTCTTTGGGGGAGGCTGTAGGATCAAAACTGGGAGTGTCTTCTTCCATACCTAAATACCTAAATCCATGAGAGGTTCTGCATCAGAGGTTTTACATTTCTTGCGCGCCCGAGCTTCCTCGAAGTCTGTAGAAGGAGAAATCACTAAATCAAGTTTCTCCTCTGTCTGGGGAGTGCCTTTGCACTCTTCGATTTCTCCTGGCAGGGAGTAGAAATTAAGTCTGCTGGGCCATTCATTTTCAGTATCTTTTTTGAGAATGCTAATCGCACGCCTTTTGTTGTTCAGCGATTTAATATAAGCATCATCTTCTTCGCTCATTGTGAAGTATTTAGTAAAGTATGTTAACAATAGTACTTGTGATGGCGGTTAGGCCTAGCGAATCGCCCTCTTATAAACACAGTTCACTTACTTGTGTGTGTTTTGTTTTAATATCCTCAATCACTTCTGTTCTATTGAATCTTGCAGTTTCAGAATTTCAGAATTCAACTCACTGACTAAAAATACTCGCGAACTACATTAAAAACTTCATTGCATCATTCAAGTTTGCTTTTAGCTACACCTTCCAAATCTGAAAGGAAACTTATATCAATAATAATTTCCTTATAACCTTTGTGGCTGGATGGACCTCAGTCCCTTGGATTATAATCCCTTCATCTCTATGAAAAATGGCTTAAATTAATGAGAATTTATCGAGCACCTGGCTCACCCATTTTAGGGCAGTGTGGGAGCGACTGTACCGATGAGCAGAGCCGCTTTCGGACGCTTGAGTTTGATGACTCTCGAATGAGTTGATTGGGATGACTAGCTGCTTTGGTAATGGCAAATATGTAATGGCAGTATTATCACGGAGAAACATGTGAATATCAGGAATGTCAGCGTCTCTGTGGAAGAGAGTATTCCTGACAAACCACGGAGCATTGAACATCATATGGAGATATTTGTTCTGGATGACCTGTAGCTTTTTGATGTTTCCAAGGGAGGTGTGACCCCAAGTCAGTGATCCATAAGTCAATGTGGGGTCTAATGATTGCTTTATAGATTCGTAGTTTGTTTTCAGTGGCTTCTTCGGTTGAGAAGAGAGTAAAGTTGCATAATTGCGGAGTTTGACTTGCTGTAGGCATAGTCGATGTGAGAGTTAAAGTTGAGACGGTTATCTAGTTGAATACCTAAATATTTGGTGTTGGATTTCCATGGAATAGCTGTGTTGAAAAGTTTGAATTCTCCGTAGTGGGATGCCTTCCGTCTTGTGAAGAAAATGATAGTACGTTTGTCGGCATTCACAGCTATTCTCCATTTCCTGAGCCATTTTTTCTAGGTTTGTTGCTGCGGTTTGTAAGCACTGCGTAGCTAAGTTCGACCTGAGAGATCTACTCAAAATTGCCATGTCATCCGCATAGCAAGCAGTGGTGGTTGATATCGTGTTAGGGACGTCAGCAACGAAGATGTTAAAAAGCAGCGAGCCTTGAGGAACACCTGCAGTGATTCTTTTCAAAGAGGATTTGAGTCCTCTCAACTTGACCTGAAATTTCCGGTTTTTTAGAAAGGAGTCAATAAGTTTGGTAAGTAGAGCGGAACGTTGGCCATATATAATTAATAATTGAGGCCTTTGTGCCAAACCTTATCAAAGGCTTTTGCTACATCCAGAAAAACAGCTCCTGTATGTTGTCGCCAATTGAATCCAGTACTGATGAATTCGACCAGTCTGTGAACTCGTTGTGTAGTACTGTGCCCGGTTCGAAACCCAAACTGCTCTTTCGGTATTGTGTTGTTTTTGTTCACCACATCTTGAAGTTGATTGAGGATGATTTTTTCCGCAATTTTTCCCAAGCATGAAAGGGGACTGATGGATCTGTAACTTTGCGGTAACTGAGGTGTTTTTCCCAGCTTATGAATGAGGATTATGTCTGCTTGTTTCCATCGGACGGGAAAATAATTTAGTCTGAGTATTGCATTTATAATGGCTACCAAATGCATGACAGCTTTGTGCGGAAGGGCCTTGGTTGTTTTGTTGGTTATTTCATCTGGGCCAGGGGCTTTTTTGTTGTTAAGCTTCCTAATGATTGAGTAGACCTCTTTAGGCGAGGTGGGACAGATATTTTCACGGCTGCTAGGCTGCTGGAGCGCAGTACGGACTCGACGGTGAATTTCTCTATGAAGACCAAATCCGCATGCGCATAATTAGGACTGCACTGAAGTTGAAGAGCTTCAGCGAGAGCTTCTGCCTTTTCATCGTCTCCATAAACGATATCTCTTTCTCCGTGAATGGGCTGGATATTGGAACGATCTGTACGGAAAGTTTTTGCCAATTTCCATAAAAGTTATCTTCAGTTTTCAGGAAACAAAGTTTTCTTTCCCATTGTTGATTTCTGTGATCGTTTAGTGCATAACGAAGTACGTTTGATGCTCTGTTCAGCTCTTGGCGGTCTGGAGGAGATAGCGTGTTATGGAAGCGGTGTCTGATTTTATTTTTGTTTCTGATTAGAGCAAGGATTTCTTCTGGAAGTAGGTTTACTTGAGCTGGAGTAGAAATAGAGGAGGTTGCGGCTAAGCCAGTTTGAATTTTGTTTTCTAGGTTGTTGACTGCCGCGACAATGTCTTCACGGGAGGAGATATTTGGTACTGAATCCATGATAGTGTTGATTGTAGCCTTGAATTTTGTGAAATTAGTAAATGGCTGACTGTGAATAAGTTCCGGATCCTCTCCCAGTTTTAGAAGTACTGGGTTGTGGTCCGAACTGAGGTCGTTAACACCACTTGCAACTGGAATTGATGAGATGTTTTTGAATATGGCTATATCTAATACATCGGGCCTTCCGTGTGTTCCATAGTGTGTTGGTTCAATCGAACCTGCGATGATAATATTTCTCAGCTTAGCAAAATTGTGAAGGATTTTCCGTTGTAATTGGCACACCTGCTGTTCCATAAGGGATGTTTTGAATTTAGATCTCCTGCTACTATTGTTGTTTCCGTAGTGTCAGGCAGCTGAGAAAGATCAGAGGATAACAGAGTTCTGCCTGGAGGGTTATAAACGGAATATATTTTTAAAATGCCTGCATTAATGGTGTGAATTTCTATGCCAGTTTTTTCCAGATTAGTTGTAGTAGGAATCTTTTTTATTTCATTGTAACGGATGTTTTTCTTGATAAAGATTGCAGTACCTCCACCTCTGGCATTAGGTCTATCATTTCTAATTAAAGAATAATTCCTCAGCTTGGGATTATCACAGGGCCGTAGATGAGTCTCACTGATTAATAGGATGTCAATTTTGAAATGATTAGTAAATTCTTGAAGTTCTATAATATTATTACTGAGCCCATTA
Source organism: Typopeltis vanoorti (assembly GCF_054136105.1). Taxonomy (NCBI): domain Eukaryota; kingdom Metazoa; phylum Arthropoda; class Arachnida; order Uropygi; family Thelyphonidae; genus Typopeltis; species Typopeltis vanoorti. The sequence continues at coordinate 92,360,274 of NC_143565.1, forward strand.
GCATTCCAAAATGCGACCTGTATGGAATTTATTGTGATGGCCGGATTATCCATTAATGATTGAGAATATGACTTGGGTATTTTTAAGAAATCTATTTGTATCAGCCTAGTTGGGATTTGATTTGCTAAAATCTGTTATCATTTCTCCTAAAGTGGCGGCAAGCATCGCAGCCGAGTTTTGACTGCTTGGTATAGTTTCTGCTGGTTATGGTTTGTAAGGAAACCACTGAGGCGTACGATCTGTTACTTGTAGAAGCTCGCAAAGGGTTTTCTGGTGTAAGAGGTGTAGCATGCTTCTGAGATGATGGGACTACTGTTTCTCTAACTTTAGACATATTAGATGGATGGGATGAGCAACCTTTGTAATTCGCCGGATGCGGTCCACCACAATTTTCTCATTTGGCGGGAGTAGTGAGTGGTGTAGAACACGTATGAGAGGAGTGATTGCCTCCACATTTAACGTACTTGTACTCTGCTCTACAAAGTTTCTGCGCATTCCCATACTTCTGGCAGCGGTGGCATCGACCTGCAGATGTCTTCCTTCTGAGAGGCTCTGTCTTAATCACCAGGTTGCAGACAATTTTTAAATTATATATTTCTCTCTGGTCTTTACTAATTTCAACTAAAACCAGGGGTATGGGACGTTTGTCTGCACGGTGCATGCGCGAAATCTTAATTGGCTCTAGGCCTTGTGATCTGAGGTCAGTCGCTATTTCTTCAGCTGGCATGGTTTCAGCCAGGCCTCTGATAACTACTTTTAGATTTTTTTTCACTCTTAAGCTGAAACGTGTGATATGGGACTTCTAGTTGAATCCGGATTCCTTCATCTGTACTCTTGGCTGATGTAAATTTGATGTTTGTATTCTTCATCATCTCTGCAATTAAAGACCATTTTTCTTTTGTTCTTACAATTACTGGTGGAATCTTCTCTTTGGGTTGTGCCCTGGAGTCAGTCTCTATTGTTTCATCAGGTTGTGCTGTTAAGTCCATTGGAGCTGTTCTTTCTAAGGGTTGAGGTATTATTTCTGCAGCTGGCGACTCCCTCTTGCGCTTCTTTCTGCTAACAACCTGATAATCTGTAGAGTCATCTGAGTCAATTAGGGGTTGGTCGATAACTGGCGACATAATATCCCTGGTGTTATCTTGAGAAGTGCTGAGGAAAGGGTCAGGGGATTAGTAGTCCTCTGATTCAACCTCTGCTATTTGGTGTATTGCTACCTTTTCCTGACCATATTTCTTTGCAACAGGCCACCTACATGCTTGAAGACTGCCAATAGCTGTTTGAAGTCTAGCTCATCATATGGAGGGTCCATGATTTGGTTGAATTTGTGATTAGAAGGGAGAACAGAGGTTGCTCAGGTGTCCCGAGCAATTTGCAAGTAATCCTGTGGGCTTGAGGGTCCACTAGCAAATCCCGTAGACATTCTCAGGTGTCTACCAGCAATAAAACACAACTAGCTGTCCTACAGTAGGGAAAAGGAGTGTCACGAAATCACTTGACCACAGATTGAAATCTTACCTCCCTAAATAAATAAAACCATAATTCCACCAGTGGCCCACATTGCAGGTGGGGGCCTGCCAGCCAGACCTCTTGTATATTTCATGCAGAGGGCAAGACAGTAGGAAACAAACTTTGTCTGCGCCAGTGCAATGCGTGTTTCGTAAAAAATCTTATAAATAAACCGTCATTTACTATAAAGCTAACTTAATAATAATAAAAGAACTAAATATTTTAATGGTGTACCAGAAACTGCGAGAGAAAGGGATAGTTTTATTTTTAAAAATAAAAGCAAGGACGATATCCAAAAATATTTTATAGTTTATTTAATATATTTTATCAAATGTTTAGACGGCTTAACTCAAGTAGAGCATTTCATGTTAAATTTGATAGGCCTATAAATGGTTATTATATCGCTCAAGTTTAATGTTTATGACAGTCTAAATGTTAAAGGAACGTAATTGGATGTAAGCAAACACGTGACTTATGAAAGCAGTTCAAGGCATTTCTTCGAAACATACATCTTTTCTGTTTTCAGGGGGAAAAAAGTATTCGATGCCAAAAGACAGATCTTTTAAGATGTAATCAAAGAAATCAAAATGCTTTAATTAATTTTTATTTCAGTATTTTGCAAAATATTCTCTAAACTGTTACTAAATCTTTCTAGATGTAGGGCACTGATTTTTAAACAGATAAAAAATGTGAATGAATGATCGGAAAGTTCGCGAAATAAAGATGAACGTAAATTTAAAAAATAAAAATAATAAAAATAATAAATAAATAAATAAAAAGAAAGAAAAAGAAGAAAAAGTGAAATGAAATAACCTTGAAATCGTACGCGGATTATAAAGAAGTCAAAACAATAAAAATTTTAACAACTAATTTAAAAATGCAGTCAATGTGCGTGGTAGCCGTAATATTTTCTCAATAAAATGAATGTCATGGTCACCGTGCTTGCAGTGAGAGAGAGAATGACGAAATTCCTGCAAGGAAGGTATCGTAAAAGTAACAGGAGCAGGTTGTCATGACCCAATTGCAGGACAAGTGCAATTTCTGATACAATACGAAGCTCGCCTTGCCTCATACTGTCATTATTCTGTAAGTGACTTTGATACTCGTTATCCTTTTAATTTTTTTTTTTTTTCCCTCGCTCGAAGGTCATTTTTATCTCGCAGAAAATCTAAGAAATCAGGTTACATTACTTACAAAGAGAATTGGTTATGGAAGCAAATTTTTGTTCAAAAAAACCTTCTGAAGTCTCTCTGTCTTATTAAATTGTAGCTAGAATAATGAACCGCCTGTTGTAGACAGGATAATAAAACTGGGGGGGGGGAGAGTCCGATCAGTTTGACTATAATCGTGTAAGCCTAAAAAATGGAACACTTCTCTGATTTTTAAAGTGGATTTAGTGATTAAACAAACACTAACTATCATAACCAATCTTAAGCGGCTTTGCCATCCTGATCCATTTAAATCTTTGCTATCCAGATTTGTTAGCATGTGAAAATAATTCATAGAATCAATGAGTCTCAGAGAAAATTTTGTAGGAGTTTGAACATCAAAATACTCACGATATTAAATTATGCTTATAGTCATTTGCAATAACTTAATATTTTATTTTAATATTCTTATAATTGATTTCTGTCATGTTTATGAAAGGATTAATAAACCTAAAACTATGATGATTAAAAATGTAATGAAAATTTCATTAAGCAGAATAAAATCTAAAAAATAGTTTAATTAATGCCCAACGAGCGGCCATGAAAATAGGAAACGAAATGGTGAAGAAACAGCGAGCTTGAATGTTAACCTACACGGGACAAAGCGGGATATTGAAAAATTGCAGAAGCGGCAAGAGATTAGCAGGGTTGAAAAGAGAAGGAAGCGGGTGGCCTGAAGTAACAATGAAGACCGAACAAAGAAAAAGTTAAGGAGAAAATTATTTACGGACACTCAATGATCAGGGTAATACTTAATGAAAGTGTGAGAACATCGTGTTTCCTGATGCAAAATTTCACGATGTTAGTTACGCCATCCGTATGCAAAAAGGTAAGTCGAAGGAAATGATTGTCGTGGTTGGTACCAATGATTTGAGAGACGAGAAGTATTCTATGAGGGAGGATGTATAGGAGTTGTTAGGAGGCAAAACTGAAGAGCGAGATGGTGACGATTGTATGTATCCTACCACGCTATGATGGAGGCCAATTCAGGAGTGGAAGGGCATTGATAGCCAATGAGTCTCTATGTAGATTGTGCACAAGGAATGGTGTAAGATTTGTGGTTTATATTTAATGGAAAGAAGGATTTATACAATGTGAATGGATTACATCTGAATGTAATCCATCCACATTGTATTGGTGTAAGGTGTCTGGAGAGAGAGCTTTGTTCACTGAGTATTCTAAAGCTCAAATTCGGGAAAATGTAAGCAATTAGGGTAGATGCAGGTGAGTGTGTGAAGGTGAGTGAGTGTGAGAATGACCAAGCGAGGAATCTAGTTTCTCAAGCAAAAATATTGAATGGGATAGTCAATTCAGGAAGTAAAGATGGGTGGAGGCCTAAAGGAATTTGCAGTTTCTATATAATAATGCTAGAAGTATCAGGAAGAAGGGGGAGGAGTTTGGCATTGGTTAATGCAACCTCACCAAACGTTATAAGCATTAGTTGCTAACAGCAGATGATGTAGTTACACGGATTGAATGTGAAGGGTTTAGTATTTTCATTGGAGATAGAGAAGATAGGATGGGAGGAAGAGTACTTCTATAGCAGATGAATTGCAACCAAAAGGAATAGGAGACAGGCGAGAGGATGGCTGTTCATTTGAAGGAATCTGGTGTGAGATTAAGACCAGTAAGACAAAATATACAGTTGGTTGTTACTATAGGACGTAGTTCCACGGATGGTCTGCAAGACATGCATCGCCAAATTAGTACAAAGAGTACAGGTCGAGGGATTATTATGGGAGACTTCAACTATGGAAATATACACCGGAAGGAAGAATGATCACGTGGCAGGAAGGAAATAGAATTTATACGCCTGCTGAGAGATAATTGCTGAGGTGACCCGTATGGCTAGAAAGGCAATTCAGATTAAGATTATGAGAAGAATTTAGCTGAGCAGGCCAAAGGAAATCCCAAAGAGTTCTTTCGTTTTGTGGCAAGTAAGAGGAAGAATGCCTATGGAAGAATAACCTTAATGAGTGTTTCACTGGTCACGAAGCAACAGAAGCAAATAAATTAGTTGAGTTACTGAGTGACCACTTTGCAAGGGTATATCATCCTAGTGAGATTACTACTTTTACCTTTATGACAGACATTAAGTGTAACAGAGGTAGATGAATTGGAGGTCCTTACGATATTGCAGAATCTCAATGTAAATACAGCCGTGGGATTAGATGGGATACCAGCTAGGGTTTTGCGAGAATATGCAAGAGAACTGGCAATGCCTCCCTGGCAACTAGAGTGCCAAGGGAGTGGAAAGAGAGCAAAATAATTTCCTTGCATAAGGGAGCTTCTAAGATTGGTCTATAATCTACAGTAGCAAATTATAGACCAATCAGTATCGCAGGCGTGGTGGTAAAAGTACTGGAATGATTGGTCAAAAGAAAATTCAAGAATGGTTGGATAAAAATATGATACTGTATGAGGGGCAACATGACTTTTTATAATAGAGTAACAGCTGAGTTGGATAAAGGAAATGGCTACACAATGATTTTGTTGGATTTTGCAAAGGCAGAATACCACGCGGAGGTCTGTTACGCAAATCAGAACAAATGGGGATGGATATGACAAAAGAGTCGACGCGAAAACAGAAGTGTGCTGTAAGGTTCAGTACTGGGACCATTGCTGTTTAATTTGTATATAAATGATATAGGAAATAACCTGAAATGGAAATATTCAGTTGTTGGCTGATGATGCGAAATTAGATAGAGCAATAGTTAATCAAGGCGATGTGATGAGCTTGCAGGAAGATTTAAATAGGCTGCCAGTGTAGCTAAAAGTTAATTGGTGTCAGTTTAATGTTGAAAAATGTAAAGTTATGCATTTGGGGATAGATAGATTACAAGCCGTTTATCACATTGATGGCACTGTACTCCAGGAAATAGATGAAGCTAGAGATTTGGGGGGGGGCAGAGTTGAAGTTTAGAGGACACATTGCTAAGGTAACCCATAAGATTATTTGGCTATTGAAGAACAAGTAGAGATAAGGAAGTAGTTATTTCTCTTTATAAAGCGTTGATGCCCTCACATCTGGACTACTGTGCTTAAGTCTGGTCCCCTGGGTTTCTTGGAAGCAGTGGAGATGATGCAGAGGCAAGTGCGCATGATGGTTAATGGTTGTAGAATGTTACCCACAGATAGATTGAGGGATTATGGATTGCAGAAGTTGTTTGATAGGAGAAAAAGATGGATATGATGGAAACATTTAAGTTGCTTAAAGGATTTTATAGGATAGATGCAGTGGAAATGTCTCAGCACTTGGCTAGAGGGGAGCAGACCAAGGGGGTCATTCCTGGAAGTTCAATAAAGGTGTGGTCAGTAGGGGTGTGAGGCTTTTTGCTTGGAGAGTGATGAATGAATGGCATGGGTTGCCACAGTCAGTTGTAAGTGCTTTTTTCTGTTAATGGGTTCGAGGAGAGGATTGGTAGATCGTGTGAATAGATTGGGTCACCTGCGATGATTCTTCGAACTCCATGGAGGTGCACGTATAATAGTAATAATAATTTACTGAAGATGATACCATTTCTCCAAACAGAAATGTCTTTTTTACTGCTTCATTAGATAAATTGTAGTGAACTTGGTGAACAATGTACAAATTTATGAGTCGACCGTGGTTGCTTAAATCAACTTTATCTTTGAACTTCAAATATTCCATAATTCCAGAAAGATTGTCACTTCAGAGATCTTAAGTGACAATCTCTTGTACACAGTGTGTGATTTGAATGCAATCACAGAAATATTCCAGGTCCGATGATTAATAAACCCTCGACACCGCAAGTTAAAAGGGGGAAAAAGATGAAATGAAATTATAATGATATCAAAGATCAAGAAATCCGATGATATAGCAGGAAACTGATAGGTTTACTTCCAGGTGCGCCTTAAATGATTAACCATAAATGATTAACGAAGACAATCGTACTCGTGTGCTTTTATAATTAAATAGTTACTTTAATAAAAAGGTTTATTTTTAAAACTTAATAATTTTTTTTAAAATCTCAAAAAATTAAAAATTTTTAACTAAATTTGAATTTAACAATTAATTTTCTTTTTTATTATATAGAAAAATTTAAGTTTAATTTAAAAATTAAATATTATTTTACTTTTTTTATATAATCTTTCCAAACTCGATCTCCTTGACGTTATTCAAAACAAGTTAAGATTCACTTATCTGTAGTAGGAAAAGACAGTGACTTCTAATAGAAAGGATATGGAATTACCTATTATTTGCTGATACACATTAAGTAAGATCGTGGGTAGTCTCAATCACGATTTCTCTCCTTGTCCTTAATTCTGTTTGTTGTTTCACAGATAATTACCTTTAATCGATGTCTGTCAGCGATAAATACGACATGAAGGAATTGCGTACTGAGAAAAATCAAATAAAAAGTCCAATGAAAAGAAAATACGTTTTTCCAAATGGCTTAAAGGGGCGAAGCAAGAATGCTTTTCATCTTCCCCGTTATCTATAGAGGACAGTGTAGGGATAAGGTGTTATTGAGCTATTAAAGCTCTGATATGGATAAGGTGTTATTCAGCTATTAAAGCTCTGATCATGGCAGGAGGGTAACAGCAATAGCTCTTACCCTCCTGTTACGCCTCAGTTAGAACTCATTGGTTAACGCATTGCCATCCATTACCCTCCAAGGGTAATGGATGGCAATGCTTAAACAGTCGGATTAATCACCGACTGTTTAAGTAAAGGTGAAATCTCAAAAAATCGGACGATCTCTAGGCCACTCCATAGTGGGCGAAAGACCGTCCATATCTCAGCGTTGGTTCCACTCAGTGACAGGCACCCCCACCACCGAGCAGAACCGCTCAAATCCCGAAGAAAATAATTCACCGACAAAGCCCCTCAGCGGGCCGTGCCGGAGAACACTTTCCCCGGAGACTCAAATTGCTCCCTTAAGGCAAAAACCCCAAGAGAGCGAACTCAAAAACTCTCGAATCTCATCATCCAAGGGGGTAACAGCAACGGCCGAACCTCAGTTAAACTTCATTGGTACATTGGTACAGCATTGCCATCCATTACCCTCCAAGGGAATGAATCAATCACCGCATCTCACGGTCGATTAACGTCATAATCCCGTTTTCAGTAGTCCTTATATAAGGACTGGCTTAAAGGGGCGAAGCAAGAATGCTTTTCATCTTCCCCGTTATCTGTAGAGGGCAGTGTAGGGATCTACACTGTCCTCTACAGATAACGGGGAGGTTTATAAATAAACAGTCATAGTAATATAAAAAAGGTGTATTAATTAAAACCTTTTTATTTCTTTAAAGTTCATAAATAATCAAATAATTAGAAAAAATTGCATTTAACATTTAACTTTGCTTTTTATTTTATAATAATATCTAATTTTATTGTAGGAATTAAATGTTATTTTATTATTTTTCTTTTTTCTTTATAAGGAAAACAATCTCTGTGGATGAAGTGGTTTTTTTTTTGGATCGAACTAAACCCTAAGCTGGTATTAAATCACCAAATTTACAATGTAACCGGTTGTATAACCAATCCTGTACACGGCCCCTTTAGGTCTCGCTGTCACGTAATAATAATAATAATAAATGTACGCGCCTTTTATAATTTTTCCCATAATTTTAACTTGTTTTAATCCATTACGCACTGTGTACTGAAATATTATTGCACTTATTAATATTATCGATTTATGCAGTAGGTGACTCAGAGTGGATGCGCAGTAGAAGTTATTTTTGTTAATATGCTAACATCGTTACTCTAAGATTGTGTTGTCCTTTTTCCAACCAGCAAGTTGGCTTCCAATCCCACTATGCACATGAAGGACGGGTGTTCGAAATAAATATTTAATTTTCTTCCTAAGCCTTTTATAGCTCCTGGGTTAGTCGATATATTTAGTGCATGTAAGTTTTATTATTATTATTATTATTATTATTATATAATTTTTGATAAAAATATAATTTTTGATACTCGTGAAGACCTACTCTTGACTTTGTTGTTGGCTATGAAATGTGCCTTTTCGTTAATAATAATAATAATAATAATAATAATAATAATAAACCTACAAGAAATCTTCAAAACAATTCTGTTCTTTTCTCAATTCTGCTTCTAAAGAACTGGAATGTTCTAGGCATGTCTTCTTCCAACGGGGCTGCTTCCATTATGCCACCTAGCGGCCACAAATTACGTTGGAAAACTTCCTGCATAATTATTCGTTAATAATGAGATGAAGAGTCATGACGTCATCACCGGAGGGGGGGAAATGTTGCCAGTGCCCTTGACAAAACACACGTGTCTATTTCCTTTTGACTTCATTAATTAAATAATCTTTATATTTCTTTCAGAACAGATTCGAACTAAAATACGCAACCTCTGATATTTAGATTTAATATTAAAAATACACTTTATTAATCGGTGATGAAGTGTATTTTTATTATTAAATAAGATGCTTCTCCAGATCCCCCCCCCCACACACACACAGATAATGTGTTAACCTGTGGCCCATTTTCATTGAAAAAGAAATCGTTTTAATAGGTTAAACATTAAATATACGTAAGTTTTTAATCATCTTAGTTCAACTAAGAAGATTATATTAAGAAGTCAATCTAAACTAAGACGATTATATTAAGAAGTCAATCCTATTTGATCTCAGAGAATTTCCCTTGTCGGTCACTGGAATTCTAAATAAATGCAGTTTACGAATGTAAAGAATAGAAAATTATTTTTGTGAGTTTGTGTTGACTTGTAAGTGACAATGATAGTGTGTTATAGAACATGATCTATGAGAGGCATTGAGCAAACTGGAGAAAAATTTTGCATTGTCTGTTTACAATACGTAAGTGTTGCGAACATCAAACATTTAAATATGTAAACTTTTTCTTTTTAGAAACAGTCCTAGTATTATTGTACGATACTATTTTTAAGAATATTAATTAAGTTTCTCGTATACAGAAATCAGGCTTTATTTTGTCCTATACTAGTTGACCCGTGTTTGTATATACACTGCTTGGTCAGAAGAAAAAAAAAATAGAAGCGCTATTCCATCAAGTTAAGATGATCACACGCAGTTATGGTGATACAAAAAATGCCTTTTGAGAAGTTCATAATAGTGTATACGTAAGTAAAAATTTCAAGTTGGAAAATTAGTGGGATGCAAGTTATTTTACAGTCTCTATTGGGCAATAAACGGCGTTAGATGATTTTTATTTATAATTTTATTAACAAATACCAATGTAGAAGTACATAAAAATGGTTAGAAGACGCGGTGGAAATGAGTGATGGATAGAAGAAGTAACAAAAAAAATGGTAATAAATAATTCTAAGAATAAATTTAAAAAAAAAATCTTTACGTATTCTTAGACTGACATCTTTTACTTAGACGGCAAAGAACTCGAATTACTTGCTAGAAAATGCCATAAAAACTCCACCGTAATCAACCCATCACCATTTTCAGTGTCCAAAACAATAGAATTCGGTAGAACCAAACTCCAACATTATAATCAATGTCGCTCTCGCAATATACACAAATAGCGACTGTCTTCCACCTCTTCTATCAGAAAACAATTCAAGAGGCGGCAAAAGCCTCGATAATACGTAAAATAAATGTTCCGGAAAAGTTTAATAAGATTCATTTTAACGACTGACTCCGAACATTCTTAGTGTCCATAATGCGGTGAAGAAAGGTGATATATATTTAGAAAAAAGATCGAAGGGAATCTCGTGCTCATCCACTTCTTCCGGCATCACTAAGTAGTCCGGAAATGGGGGTTCGCTGTCGATGGAGAGGGAGGAGGAACGAGCTGTCGTAATGCAGTCATACGTCTTGCACGCTTGCGAGAGCAAGCACTGCTATTATCGTGCATCAATGGAGGTTTCTTTTCGTGGATTTGCGGGGTGCAAAGGAGGGGAAAGAAGAGGGGTAACCCCCTACTTAGAAAAAGCAGTTCCGTTGTTCAGTATGGTAGACATTGTCCAAGAATGAGCTGAGTGTCTTCATGGTGATATTTACGAGAATCAGTTGTCTCTGGTGAATGCTCGAGTGTGGTCTAAATGCTTTCATTTCTTAGTAACCAATTTCTTCTCTATGTGTGTGGTCTTCGAATTCTACTTAGTGCCATTCTTAGTAATATGAAGGTCAAGAGAGAGAGAGAGAGGCTCGATCCTTCTTAATAAAATCTCTGTGCTTCCTCTCACGATTTATATCCACCTTGATTTCAACTTCATATTTTTTCGTACAACAATAATTTATGCAGTTCATATTATTTATGTAGTTACTGTCGCGCCATCTATGTTTATGTATAGACGAATACAAGGAATAAACATTGGAAATTAGGGAAAATAGAGATTATAAATAAATATTTAAATGACAGAGAGAGAGAAGAGTACGACATCGAACTGTTGACCTTAATCAAGTCATTTTCCTGCATTCTTGCATGAATTTATGTATATTTAATTCTTTGAATTATTCGCACTACTTACCAATAGCGCCACCTATTGTTGATATGTGGAATTATGCGGTAGCATTTACTGGTTGTTAGAAGTAGGGATTGAAGATTTTCTTCAAATGTTTTAAACATACAAATACATCAATGGCCTAATAAACACACACACACACACACACACCCTCTTAAAAAATGTATTGTGATACTTTACACTAAAGAGGGAAGTAAAGAAATTCAATAATCATGTGACATGTGGACATATATGTGTGTGAATAGTCTACAAACCGCCCAGGAGCTTGACTACCATGAGTCACATCATGGTAGTCAAGCTCCTGGATAGGAGACGGCACATGACCAGGATCGAGAAAGGTTTTTCGATTTATCGAACAAACAAATTACAAGTCTCTGTAATTTGTTTGTTCGATAGTTACTAATCAAAAGTCAATTAAACCAAGCAATTAAATTTCTTTCTGCTATTATTAGAAGAATCGTTGGGGACAAAATTCAGCCGACGCTAACTCTAGCTAAGTTGAATAGTATCGATTCGACACTTCTATTTACAGAAACATTCAACAAAACACAACCTGCTAAATCCTTTCTTCTCAGACACCTCTAAAAATCGTATCGTTGAGATTATTTTGATAAAGTATTCTTTTACAGGCTTATCTGCTTCTAAAAAAATATCTTCGATATTTTTAGCGGTAAATTTAGAAGCGGAATATTTGATAGAATCCTTGTTACCAGTAGTATTACAGTTGCTACGGTTGGTATTTCTCGAATTTAAAATAAATTTACATTGTCAACAACAAAATCAGTAAAGTCAAGTTTCTAGATAAAACTAATCACTTGCTGCTTTCTCAGTACTTGACCCCCCCCTTTCTTAATATAAGATTTTATTTTAGAAGATAGGTCTCATCTCGTTTTCTTTATACCCTCTTTTACCTTGCGGTGTCAAGGGTTTAATAATCATCGGACCTCAAACCGTTCACAGGATAAGGTGATCAGCCCTACGTCCCGGTGTATCCTATGCCCGTAGGGTTTTTCCCCCAAGATAAACTGGGGAAAAAACCCTACTGACGTCGTCCAAGACCGACTAACTTGGCTATGGCAGAGGAAGATTCTTCAGCTCCTCCCTCCCCAGGCATATGGTTGCGAAGCTCACAGCCACTAGGCTAACCGCGCGGGTAAGATAATGGGTTACAAAATTTTAAACGTCTTAAAACACATTTTTCTTTTCCTAATTCAGTTTTTTTTTCTTGCAGTAACACACATAAATCAGTCACTAACAAACAACAGTCATTTTCAAATTAGAAAAACAAACAAAAAAAAAGCAGTTTTCCATTTCTTCGTTTTGCACACTCTCCTCCTCCCCCTAAACAAAAATCACAGGCCTATGATTGTGTAAAATTTAACCACAATAAAATAAGGCATTACTCGAAATTCTTTAAACTATAGGTATTTAAAAAAATAATAATAAAATTGCTAAGCGCCCTTAACCATCAACGATAACTGAGTTCAGGGCTGCCGACGATTTCAAGACATCAGGGCAAAAGCATGGCAAACAACAGCTCCTATCTCGTATTCCTAAACCCTAACGTCTAAAACAACGAATTTAAGTTACGGACTATAATATGTCATTCTTATATAGAGAATACTTGCTTTATGATCAAGAAAAGTGCAAAAAAGCTAATTACAACGGATCCTAAAAGAGCCTTTCGTCCCAATTCAAGTGCAAATTAAATTCCCAGTATTTAATAAGGACCATGGGAATCGAAGTCTTAAAAAAAAAAAAAAAGCATTTTAATAATTCCTTCCTGATAGACTTCGATATTACAACTCGCTGGATCATGTGTTTTTGGCAATTTACTATTTATGAGTGAAGTTGGTTAGGTTCCCTTGGTACAGCATTAGCAGAGCTGGTGCTTATGCATGTTTATATGTACTCTCTCTCTCTCTCTCTCTTTCTTTCTTTGTCCGGTGTATTAAAGACTAGCCTTCTATGGCTCAGTCTAAGCTGATTAACGAGGTATTTGTTAATCGAAAGGCGACCTTCACTAAAGTTTAATAATCAAATCCTCAGCTGTGATTGGCATGCGGTTTCAAAGACCTTCCGAAATTTATTAAGGCCCCCCCCCCCCACACACACACATACGAAATTGTGTACGACACATTCTCCGTTCCATTCGGCGACAAACCTGGAACAACAAATCACTCCACGACTCCGTACAGGTCAGACAATAGTACGTGTCAAAAGTCTGGATGTATTTACGACGTCGGAAAAATAGAAGAGCGACTAATGATGAGGATCATTACGGAGGAGATTGGAGATGGGGTGGTCCTGATAGCCTTGGAAGCGGAAAAATCGAATCAGCATTGAAAAGCAGTCAGCTAGAGAAATGTGCTCTGTAACCAAGGTTATTAAGCTGCCAGATGACGTCAGAGGGCTCGTGCTTTGTTAGTATTCTCCACGTCTTCCCTCTCTAAGACTAAGTATGTTAGAGATTAGGGTAAAGCGTGTTCGGCGAAAAGAGAGAAGATATATGTGAAGGACTTGTTGAATTTAGTTCATTTATCCACAGAAATAACTTGGGGGGGGGGGACACCAAGTGAAGGGAAAAAAATTAGAGAAAAAATGGCAAGAGAAAAGAAATAGAGAAAGTAGACGTATAAACATGTAATCGGAGTCAGAGACAGTTTATGTTAGCATAATACACGACATAACTTGGCATATCTCAAAATGAATTCGACCTATCGTGTTCCAAATAAGGTTATTCGTATTTCATCTTTAAATTCAATTTTTATTTTCCAAACTAATTTACATATTTATATTTATTTAATCCTAATCCATCTTTTCGTTCATAAAATAAGTTTACTTTTTTTTCACGTATATTTATTTGTTTACTTCAACCTTCCACTCCCAAATATATTTATTTATTTACCAAATGAAGGCAGAACATTGCTGGTTTGATGGGTGAAGCACTAATGCTTTTCATATTCCCCTTTGTCTGTGTGGGAGGTTCTTTGAGTGGAGTTTTATTGAGCTCTAGGGTCGTCCTGCGAGGGCATGGAGGTTAGCTGCATTCAGCTGAGGGCATGGAGGTTAGCTGCATTCAGCTGAGCGTAAGATTGATTTGGGTCTTTTATATTTGTAGTATTCCGCTTCATTGTAGTCCGAAGCTTGTTTGATCAGCAGGTTTGGATGATTACTTGCCTTGATGAAGAACTTTTCTGCTAGATCGTGGAGAAAGGAAGAAATATAAGGAATGGTGACTTCTCTGTGAATCCGGCAGTTTTTTTATGAACCACGTGGTATCCAGAATCATCCTCAGGCATTTTGCGTCTAGTTTCATTTATTTTGAATTGCATAAATCTGTCTTTGAGATATGCATCTATTATTTTTATTAGCTTCATTGGTAAGTTGAATTCTATGAGTTTATAAAGCAGGCCAAGATGCCACACCTTGTCAACATCTTTGAAGATGTTGACAAGGTGTGGATGTTACTGTACAACAGATACACAGATACACAGATATCTGTGTATCTGTACAACAGATACACAGTACAACAGATACACAGACTGGTTGAGCAAATTGCTCAACCAGTCTGTGTATCTGTTGTACAGTATTATGGTCTTTACGGAATGCAAATTGTTCATTAGGAACGATTTTTAATTTGTCCGTTTCACATTGAAGCCTTGTGAGTATAACGTTTTCAGCGACCTTACCAAGACAGGGTAGGAGGCTGATAGGTCTGTAGCTTTCTGGGAGTTGAGGGTTCTGTCCGATCTTTTTGATAGGAATGATGTCAGCAGTCTTCCAGTTTGTGGGAAAGTGCTGAAATCCGAGAGTAGCGTTGATTGTCTTGACTAAATGAATTATGGCTTTTCTGGGTAGTAATTTGATTATTCTGTTGGTGATGCCATCTGAACCTGGAGCCGTTTTGTTGTTCAGATGAGCTATAATACTTGTTATTTCTGCTGGAGATGTAGGTGTGATGGGTTCTTAATTATCCTTTTGTTGTCTTAAGACTTGCTTGATTGCTTGATTGTAGGGTGGTAAATTTTGTATATAAGGTTGATGTTTAACTTTTCATTAGAGTGGTTACATTCTGTTTCCAAATTATCTATTAGAGCTTCAGCTTTTTTTCTTTGTCTGTGTGGGCTATTCCCTTCTTGGTCTGTATTGGAGGAATAAGTTGCCTTTTTAGTGCGAAGAGATCTCAAGAATTTCCAGATGGAGTAGTCCTCTAGGTTTAAATTGGTCAGTTTGGTTTCCCAATCATGATTTCGATGCTTTCGAAGAGCTTCACGGACTTGCCTATTTAATCTGTTCGGTATTGTTTTATCTTGTGGGGCTCTTGTGTTGTGGTATCTTTTTCGAGCTTTGTTTTTTGCTCTTATTAGGTCCATGATTTCCTCGGGGATCCGACTGATCGGATGAAAGACTGTAGTTTGGGTAACTGAATCTATTGTTTTTTGATTTGACTGGTTAGGTTGTTTACAGTGGCCGATGTGCTCTGGGAGCATTCTAGAGAGTAGGTCCCAAGGTATAAAGGAGCGTGGAGGAGTGAGTTGCTCAAGCGTACCGAGCATAAGCAGGACGGGGTTGTGGTCAGAAGACAGGTCATTTAGTGTTTCCAGCTGATACTGGTAGCTAATGTTTCTGAGGATGACTATGTCAAGTACATCTGAGCTTCCAGCTGGGCTGTGATGAGTGAGCTCAGTAGGTCCGGCTATAACTATTACATTTTGTGTTAAATAATTGTTTAGTGTACAACCTTTATTGTTGATTGTGCAATTAAACCAAGCTGTGTGGTTTAATAATAGAGTCAGTAGAGCCGAGAATGGAGTCCAAATCAGCTGCCAACAGTGGGATGCCGGGTGGGTTGTATGCTGCGTAGATTTTGATGCTACCGGTATTGCTAGTATGAACTTCAATACCTGTTATCTCGAGGTTCTTGGTTTGTGGGTTGGTCAGGGTGTTATGGCTTAAATCATTTTTGATGTATACGGCTGTGCCTCCTCCACTGGCAGTAAGTCTGACTGTTTTATACATCACGAAGCCCCGTATTTTAGGGCTATTAGCTGGCTTGAGATGTGTTTCATTTACTAACACTATATCAAGATTGTATCTGTGAGTGAACTCTTGCAGATTTTGTGGCTCAGACCATTTGCGTTCCACGCAGTGATGAGGAGGGAATTAGGCTTATGTTTTCTTTTATTCATGATTGAGGGCTGTCAGAATTGAATGGGTACCTTGCAGGAATCTTTTCGTGGAGGATGGCGAAGGATTTGTCATGCTGAATTCGTATAACATGGTAGCTAGTGTGGCAGTTAATACTGACGTTAGATTGGAGCTTATTTCTTCATGGGATGGAATGGCCTTAGCTCGTGCGGCCTCAGCATAAGTTTTATTCACTGCTGCGGTTTGTTTTCCTTCCTGAGTTGTCGAATTGGAGATTATTTGAACCAGGGGACGACCTGCGCGGTTGCCTTGAGTGTCGTTGCAGGGTGGTGGAAGGGCAGCTTTTGCTGACCCCCGGTTCTTTGGGTGTGCAATGCACCCCCTTGTAGTTGGCAGGGTGAGGTCTTCCGCAGTTAGTGGTGTGGATCTTGGTTTGGTGCATGTGATAGTCTGGTGGCTCTTGCCACATTTTAGACACCTGAAGTTAGCCTTGCATAGTTTTTGGGCATGGCCAAAACTTTGGCACTGCCCACCTGACGACTTTTTCCTTAGCGGCTCAGTAGAAATCCTGAGGCCACAGATAGCAGTCAGTTCGTATATCTTTTTCTGCATCTTGTCAATCTCTACCACCAACAATGGCATTGGCTATATTTAACTGTTCAACTGACCTGAGCATCCTGCTCACTTCAGTGGAGATACCAGTCCTTATAAGGACTGGCTTAAAAGGGCGAAGCAAGAATGCTTTTCATCTTCCCCGTTATCTGTAGAGGACAGTGTTTGGGATAAGGTGTTATTGAGCTATTAAAGCTGTGATCATGGCAGGAGGGTAACAGCAATAGCCGAGGCCTCAATTAGAACTTCATTGGCTACAGCATTGCCATCCATTACTCTCCAAGGGTATTAATCACCGCATCTCACGGTCGAATCTCCCTTGGAGATACCAGGCAGAAGCAATAGCGAGGTCATCTTTACCTATAGGAGTTGCCAAAAGGTGTGCCACCTTTTTATTAAATTACTCTAGATTTAGAGAAAGATGTTGAAAGTTTATTTTTCACTTGGTTTGACTATAATAAATTTAGTTTAATCCTTTATCCAAATGTGAGCACCTTTGCCACGAGTTGCCTGGTATTGTACTACCTTACCTCAGTCCTGAAGATATTTTCAGTCGCAAACTTTGTTTGCTCACACTTGGATAAAGAATTAAACTAAATTTTTTATAGTCTAACCAAGTGAAAAATAAACTTTCAAATTTAGTTTCATTTAAATAAATCATTTATTTAAAAATTGCAAAAAAAAGTTCTTTTTGCCTCTTATATTATTTTTATCTTTCTTTACTAATCTTAATTCTCTCTGCCTTTCAAAACAGTAATTATATATAATTACTTAAGTAAGCAAAAAAAAAACCAAAAAAATTTTCCGTTTTCAAGATAAGGTTATGCGTATTTAAAAATCATTATGGTGTGAGTGTGTCTGAGAATTTTACTCCGTAATTAAAAACCAAAACCCGTTTAAAATAATACATTTTTTCAAAATAATTTGATTTCACTTAAATATATAATTTGATTTAATAAATGGTGAGAAAAAGTTTTGCGTTTTACGTCAAATTTTACGCAACTCTCATAAGTTTCTACAAACATTCGGCTTCGAAATAATGTTGGATCTTTAATATCCACTTTTCCTATGTAATTTTACGTCTTCTTTTATTTTCAGTTTTCTGGTTCGGATAAAATGTAATGCTTGAAATAGCAACGATATTGAAAACTGCATTGTTACTATTCAACGCATTATTATTATTATTTTTTTTTTATTAATATTCCTAGAAAGCTCTTAGCGTTATTTCGTTGTTTAATACAATCTTCTGTCTGCATATGAATAACCGAAAATTGTTTATGCAGAACCTTATGAACTCCCATTTGGGACCTTCTTTTTACTGCGGTGTTTACAAAGGATTTCTCGTCATTCTTGTTACTATAATTCTCTTGTGAACGAATCATATTATTCTTTATAAGAGAAAAAGATCAGCGTTACCAGAAAAGTCTCTTTCGCGAATACAGGCGCAATCAGCTTAAAAGAGTTCTCAAAGTTTTCGTATCCCTTTGAGAAACCTTGTCTCTTGTTACTATGGAAACGAGGATGATGATACTTGGTTGTCGCAAAAAAAAAAGAGGAGTAAAAAAAAAACGACATTGAATGCTTCACTGGTTTAGGAAGCACTCATTTGATGAACAAAGTAGAAACCTGTCAACATCAACTGTTAAGTATTTACTTTCCCATCCACGAGATGTCGCCTCTAATCCCATCAGCAATAACAGTGAAGTGGTTAGTGTTCAACAAATTGATTAAATGGATTCTCGAACAGTAGTATCGAATTAATGTTCGTATAAGTAGCTTCCTAGTACCCTCTTTATCACTCAAAAGATCGTGTATGCGAAAAAAAGAACTATTATGATTATTATTGCTATATAAAGTGATGATATTCATCTCATTTTAAAAATATGTGTAACCTATTTGAAAAAATCAAAAAAATCTTCAAATCCAATGTATTACCTTAAAAATGATCCAAACTCTGTGAAAAACAGAATACAGACTAATACTGACTTTATTTTAAACTGCAGTGTCAAGTAGATACTAACATTCTGTAATTGCAACGTATTTCTGCAGATGTCGTTAATGACGCTATTTTCGAAGAGGATCACGATGAGATGGTCATTGTTAAGGATATCGAGATGTTTTCTATGTGTGAACATCATCTCGTACCCTTCATCGGAAAGGTAAGAATTATGTTGTTACGTAAATTTTATCTGACTGTACTAACTCATGATTTTCATTAAAAATAAAAAATCTGCCAGTGAGATGTTTTGTACTGCCATCTTGTGATCAAATAATGAATTACTCACATATTACACAGGAAGAGTACAGCAAAGCATGCCACGATATTTGGTCACAGATGAAAAATGAAGCTTTTAAAAGCGCATATACTATAATAAAATATTTAGCTCCTGCTTTAGAAGAAATCTGAACAAAGAAAAAAATGCCGTTTCAGATTAAAGTGTTTTAAATTCATTTGATAAACGCTTCCATTTCCAGGCAAAGATTTTTTTTTTTACATTGATGTACACATTGATTATTATTATATTGTTCATAAGTGCATTTTTCATTTATTTTAAATATTTTTATTTGTTGTTTTATACTATGTCAAGCAAATTTGGAATTTTAAAGACAAATTGTTTATAGGCAATTAGAATCTGAATGAAGTTTTAAATAAAGTTGAAATTTTCAGGTTACGTATAACTTCATTCCAGCATTCAAGATTCTGTATAATATCAAGTCCCAGAATAGTGGCACCATCACGTTGCATCTAGTGCACCTAACAAGACTGATTTTTGAAAAATTATTATTAACTAGTTTCAGAAAGATAGAAACTCATACATTGTGTTTGTTTGTATCGTCCTTGAATCCCCATAAAAACTAACGTAGTTCGTCAAAATAAAATGGCTGCTCATCATTCAAATAACATCAAAAAAAAAAAAAAATTACTTGGATCAAATCCCCCTTTTTTTCCCAGATAATTTGAATTTTATTTTAAAATAAGCAAAAGTTTTTTTTTTATCAAGTCGGATCTCATTAACGTTATTTTATCTAAATTATTATTCCGTTTTATCCTTTTTTATTTTTATATTTTTCTGTTTAATTTAATAGAGTGCGCATTTCAACGGAATAAACGCAGACGATTTTTGGTTTTTGTTAGCATGGAAAGAAAAAATATATAAATCTTTTTTTCACCAATGACGTAGTTAGGATTTGGTGACGTTTTTGATAAAGACAAAGCTTCAGTTATACTGACGTCATTCTCAGCGGAATGAACAAGATGCAATTATAAGAGTGAAAGTTTGTAAATCAATTTGTGACAATCTTCTCAAGAAATTGTTTTCTGCTAAATTCATATTGCAGAGTTTCAGATTTCTGAAAAAGAACATATCCATTTCCGGTTCCTTGCGTGTATATTTTGTGTACATGTACTTATCTGCGCACTCTACAGGTAATGTTAATACCAGCAAAATTTATTCATAGCACTAAAATGCGAAGTAACATTAATTGTTTATACATTCAATATATGATTTTTGATCTTGAAATAGAAAGAAATATTTAAAACTGTATATTAATCGATGGCAAATCCAGAGAGGAAGGATGAATTGGGACGGTCGCCTCTTCAAAGAAATTTGTGAAAAAATATTGTCGCTTTTCAATTAAATATCAGTTACAATATCTATCTACAGATTATATACAGATTAGCTGAAATACGAACAGCATGAATTTACAATAATATGGGCCAATTAATAGAATATATTTAGTTCGCATTATTATTATTATTATTATTATTATTATTATTATTTTCAAAAGCCATTATTCCTGCTCACAATCCCAAATCCAATCAGCTCCAATCCTCTCACAACTTCATCATGAAGCATAATATCCAAATATATACGTTTCTCTAATAAAAACCAAATTAATTTTTATTTATTATTTATTTATTTGCTAATAATCAAGGTTGGCGAAACAAATCACAGCTTGAGCTTTAATGTAGTGTTTTTAAATTGGAAGCTTGACCGTCAGCATTTATTGAAGCAATAAATTCAAATTGCTATGCAGTGTTAGTGGGAATTCCATAATTTAAACGAGAAATTCTTAAACTGGAACTCATCCAACTCATCTACTTTTCCTGGTAGGATTACGCAAATATACTTAATCAAGCCGAGAAAGGTCACACCTACCTATTTTGTTTATTCATTCTACCGGTTATGAAGATGAAGAATTCTCTCTCTCTCTCTCTCTTGGTTTTAGCACTTGGTCAACTTGTAATTCATATTTTTATATTTAAATTCTATTAGGCGTGCAACTAAGTTTGTAGTTGCGCGCCTAGATTACCCTTAGTTTTTGGGTAATCGGCTACAACAAAAAAAAAGTTTCTTGTTGGTGTCTAGGAGGTTATTTCGTTACAATGAAATGCTCGTTGCCCTCAAGCAATTAAAAATCATTAGCCATTACTAAGATTCAATATATATATATATATATATATATAATAAAATATATTTTTTTTATTTATTATTTTATTATTATTTTTTAACTCGTCCAGTATGCATATTGAGCTGTAACGTCTTTATAAAAGCTAATGCTAATTCTTTTATATTAAAAAAAAAGAAAAAGAAAGAAAGAAAAGTAAATAATACTGTATCTTGAATACAGTGTTTTAGTTTTTACTAAACATTACGTATAGAGACCCATTATGTTCTCTGTACGCTAAAATTGCCTGTCCCATATCTCATTTCTCTGCAACCCACTGCTTTAGAGCAGTTCTTAAACTTTAGTCAAGCGTTCATTCCCCCTCCCCAACTTTTTGATGATAACTGTAAACCACCTCCACCTATCATTAACTTACTCCAGCAATTCATACATCACAAACTCAAATTTAAATGAAGAGTTAGAAACTTTGTAACAGATTATTTAATTCGCAGTTTATATATTCATATTCTGCAAAAACAAATGTCATCCAAAAACAAGCTCATATTTTATTTTAAAATAAAAGATTTAATTAAATAACATATTGTCCGACAGAAATACTTGCACTTCAAGGCCCGGTATCATTCAATTTCGTCCTTTCTTCTGGTGAATGTTCTACATTTTAAGAATTGTTGTTCTGATAAGTAAATCATGATGAATTCGTAATAATTATTATTGCATGATACCTCCATGTAGTCCGAGAATTAGGCCACTTTACACAACACAATATTTTTGTCTGTTAATTGCGCGTGTTCTATAACCTAAACTAATATAACTTAAATAAACATCGTACCAAATAAAAAGCTTAATTTGATTAATAAAAAAAAAACAATATACATTTGATTTATTGCAAAAATAAATTTAATTAACAATAAGAAAAGTTAATTTCATGTAATTTGTTTTCAGGTGTCCATAGGTTATCTACCGAATAAAAAAGTGCTTGGTCTGAGTAAATTAGCAAGGTAAATATTACTTTCGGTGTGTGGGTGTATTGTATGACTGAAAAGCTACGAAAAATTCCTCATTTCGTTCAACTTTCTAGACAGCTAAAAAAATGTCACAGCTAGGACTGTGACATTGTTTTAGCTGGGACATTGCTCCTGGAAAGGTAAACTATTTTATTAATATTATCTTTATGTTATTAATATTAACATTTACAATTTCATGTATATGAACTTTCTGTTTTTTCAACGTCAAAGTATGAAATAAACATACAGAGACGTGTTTGAAAACAGGAAAGGGGTGAAGCGTCCTCTAGTGACGTTTTGAAATAATAGTTTTTTTTTTTTTAAACTATAATACTAGAAAAGATATGAAATATCAGTGTAACGTCAAAGTGTTTCAATAAATAGATAAAGAATTTCTGAATCCGCCAAATATTTTAAATATTTTTATTTCACTTTCTTAGGTTAACTGACTCATTTAACACCTAAATTATAATAAATTAATAATAGACAAAAGTAGATTAAGTTAAATGCTGCTACAATAAAGCAAATATTCCTGATTCGATAGAAGTTTCTGCTCGAGGAAGAAATTTAAATAATAATCGAATTATTGATTGAATACAATACTCATCTTCGGAAAACTAGCATTCCGATCCAATATTCGTTTGGCACGGAAAAAATAATAAAGTCATCTCTCTCTCTCTCTCTCTCTCTATGATCAACTTTTCAATGCATTTAATATACACTTTTTTCCTTTTTTTTTTTTTTTGATGTTTTAGTATGTGGCGCTGTGTGTGTGTGTGTGTGTGTGTGTGTGTGTGTGTGTGTGTGTGTGTGTGTGTGTGTGTGTGTGTGTTGTTTAATTCCATTGGCAGAACTGTCGCCCGAACAATTCTATGCTTGTTCATATTTTAATTTGGAATATTTCCTCAGGCACCAAATTGAAAGATGTTGATTCGATGATTTAATTTAAGAAAATAAAATAAAATCCGAATTATTTTTGCTCACGACCACAGCCTAATACATTTAGGAATTCTATCCGTATTTCCACTTTTAAGTTTTGATTATTTCTAAACCCCGTAATTACTCAGAATTATTTTTTTTTTTTAATTATGAAAAAACTGGGCACTGCAGCCTGTAATATCGAAAGAGCACTTCACCGCTGAAGTAAATGTCATCTTATCTTGTTGCTCGACCTTCGCGGGGCGTTTGTTCCGCAGATTAAAGAAATCAGCAATTTTGTGTTTACTGAGATCATAAAGATTTGTAAGTAGATGTATTTTGAAAACGTTCTGATATATATTTTTTTCTTTTTGTTTTCAGAATAGTAGAGGTTTATAGCAGAAGACTTCAAGGTAGGCCTTCAGATCCTTAATCTTTTAAACAGAATATATATATATATATATATATATATATATATATAGCTTATTTTGAATTATGATTACTTTGCTTGAGCAAAAGATAATTTTATTATTCTTATTATTACGTGATACCTCCAAGTAGTCCAAGGACTCATCGTGGGCGGGCATAGTACTGAACTACTCAACCCCTCTCTCTCTCTATCTCACACACACACACACTTAATCTTCCAACTACACATCACTGTCATCAACTCATAGCGCCATCTATCGCCCGCTACTGTCACTAGTATATATATTGTCTGTAAATTGTGTGTGTTCTCATGACCTATTTGCCTGCATTTAATTTAAATATGTAATATTGCGACCCTTCCTTTATATCGCAAAATTAAAATTCGCTTATCCTTTGAAGCCAGTTGATTGAAACTCCCACTAAACAATAAAATCCCTTTAATTTAATTCATTTGCGGAATGGGGGGTTAATTGTATTGAAAGAAATAGTTCTTTTCATTTCTGCCCTTTTTAAATCAGTTCAATAATGTATTTACGCATGGATAAATACAATTTCCTGTCCAGGATGCAAATTTATGAAAGGTGTCGAAAATTTGTTTTCTTTCAAAGCGTTTCAAACTATGGCTGGAGACTTCATGAACTGTATTATTCATTTGCTGTATTACGTATAGAATGCAGGATAAAAGTGTTTCTTGTTAAAACTACTGTTAAACATGTTAACTACTTTTGGTTCAAGTTTGAATGATAAAATAATTTTTTCCTGATACAATTCCATTTTTAATGGGAAAACAATTTGAGTCATTTTTATCTGCTATAAATGGATCGTTTTTTATGGGCAAAGCGATTCGAAATGATAATAATAAAGTATTCCTGACTTGAGTGCATTTAGTACCTATGACCAAGTTTAAAACTTTAGTGGTTCCAAACCGAATCATTTTAATGGTGAAAAATATCTTCAGTACATAATCTTCAGTACATAATGCCAAAAACCGATCTAGGCCCAATACATGTATTTGATCACTCTGCAATCATTGTCATTTATTTATTTCTCAATATAAACTATCGTTCGTTGATTTTTTCCCCTCTTTTTTAATTTCAGTGCAGGAACGATTAACTAAGCAAATTGCTGTAGCTATCACCGAAGCTATTAACCCTACAGGAGTTGGTGTAGTCACAGAGGCAACGTGAGTACAATTTGAATTAACTCTCTCTCTCTCTCTCTCTCTCTTTCTAATGCTTGTTATCACATATAAAAGATAACAAAACACAAGTAGTAATTTTGCTTTCAAAACTGAAGGAAAAACTTGTATTCTAGTGACTACAGCCGATAAGATTGTATCCCGGACACCTTGACAAATGGTTTATTTATGGCCTCTTTTTTTTTTTTTTTAATCGGTATTGACTAAGAACTTCACTTTTCATCTCTTTAACCCTTAGAGAAAGCGAGTCAATTTTATTTCTTATCGCTTCTTTTGTAAGTCGATAGTAACCATCTTTTGAATATTAAGCCCTTTTGTAATGAGGTTTTATGGTCTACAAAACAGGTTATGAGACGTGAAATTGGACACAGAAGATACGGAGATCCCACATCAAAAGATGTTTTCTTGTCCTCGGTGATCAGTGTTTCGATTTTGCAATCGATGTCTGAGTTAACGCGTACAAATTTCTCTTGAATTTGTCCACGACATTTCCGTTAGTTGCTCCGCCAATGTACATGATTTGCCAAAACTGAGCTAGAAAGTCTGTACACGCATAAAGATATTACTTTATTTGTATTATTGATGGAGATTGCAATCTCGTTATCATAACAATAACACTATATTAGCCTTGCTAACCTAATAGCATCATAAATCAAAATGGCGTTGACAGTGACACTAATGTGAGAATGTATCAGTCGTTCCGGTTTTAAAAATCTCGTAAATCGAAAACTATTCTCACTGTTTATTTTCTCAGCGATATCACGTGATAACGTGTTAAAGGCCTTTCTGTCGAAACATCGTAGTATAGGGAGGATTTTGAAAGATTTCTCAACTAATAATGTCACTGATCAACGAATTAACATTCATTTATAACCGAATTCATTTAGATGATTTTATTGTATTTCAAGGTCCTGAATCCAAATCTGTATTCAAATTTGGATTCGGGATTATGTTCACTTTTCCAGAGGATGAATATTTTAAAATAATATTTCCTCGTTTTCAAATTAGCTGAGTTATCGCGATGCAAGTAGACCATTGCTGGATATACTTGATCAATTACGATGCTAATGTAAACTCTGGCGTTTCTGTGTCTCTCATGTACACACACGCACATCAAAAGGATAGATTACATTTATAAAACATACTTCATACTATTTTTCTTCATTCTTCCAGCATTCTGTAAAGTCGATGTAAAATAGTTGGTATCGGAAGGTGTGATTTTACTGGGCTACCTGAAATTTCTGAAATAGGAATTAATTTAAACTTTCAATTCTAAAATTCGAGATCTGTGGCTCGCGAGATGATTTCTGAATCTTATATATCATTCTTTGTAAGGTGCTTTGAATTATGTGCCTCTGTTTTATGGCTATTTTGCCATTCGTAAAAAATTAAAATAAGAACATCTTGTGCTGTTTACTCAAGTGTTGTATTCTAGTATTGGCATACTTTTCCAGCTAAATTCGTTTTGATCCCTATTGTGTTTCGGTAGATAATTAATTTTTTTTTTTTTTTGCGAAAATTGAATTTTCCTATTGAGATTAATAAAGTTAATAGAATACAGAAGGTTATGAAACCACCGTATTATGTCTATTAATTGTGTTTGTATTCCTCCGGTTGTCTTTTGTGGATGAAACATCTAAAGCCTTTCATCGCTGTATAAGACCTAACAACTCACCTTCAGAATTTAAAGTTATGGAAGTTTAAATCCAGTACTCTCTTAAATCCCTCAGTTATATGGCAGGGCTACTTGCTAGCTCGAATTTGCACTCGGATTTCAAAAATTCATCGCAATAATTATTTTTCTTCATTCATCCTCGATACGAATCCCCCCACCGCCCCCTCCATTCTACCGAAATTCCAACACACATTCAGTTATTCGAGTGAACAAGCATTTTGTTCACCTATTTTAATATTGCAAAGTATAATTACAAAATAAAATTGTTAATTTATACTGCATATGAAGTCCAGCATTTTCTCGTTTATTAGAAAAGGATTTAAGTTTTATGTTAAAGAATTTGGCATTTAAGACTGTGAACTTTACAGTTCCTCCTCGTTAAATAAAAAAATAAAATAAAATAGTTTGCTTTGTCTAATATTCCAAGAAGGCAATTTCCTTTACATTACTCTAGCGGTAATATAATGAACATTCTTATTATCTACTAAAAACCTCCTTACATCTTATGTTTAGTCACGAAATGAGATCCCCATTTTATCATTCACCAGCTGAAAGGTGATCGTGAACTGCAAAGTTCGGTTTTGTAATGCGAAACTCAGATGTCATAAGGATCACCTGACTATAGTCTCTATAATTTAAATATCGGAAAACTAATCTTCGAAATTTTGCTTGAATAAATAGGACGAACAATGAACCCCCCAGTTATGTTATTGGTCTTTGAGTGATCACTTCCTAAGAAACAGCATGAAGGGAAGTTTAGCCGTGTCAGCTCTCCTCGTGTAATATTAGCTATCCGATAGCATTAAAAAATCTCCATAAGCAGACTTTAGTGTGCTTACTTGAGTACAGTAGGGAACCAGAAATTTTCCACAGCAATAACATTACGATGTTCGATATTTATTAAATTATAAATGCTAATGAAGATGACGTAGAGATCCTGCAGGCACTTACGAATAGACAGGCAGTGTAGGAAAAGATAAATCGCTGCCAGTTTAATGTGGTCGGGTGTAAAGTGATGACGCTCTTTAGAATAAATAAATTTTGACAAGCTGTGCACTATATTGATGAAAATGAACTGCAGAAAATTGATGAGGTCAGGGATTTCGAAGTGATTGTGGACAGTGAATTAAATAAAGTTTAAAGGACGTATTGTAAAACTGGCTAGAACAGCACATCAGATTGCGTGGTTGTTGAAGAACACACTAACAAGTGTGTTCTTCAAGTGGATTATTAATCCCCTTTATAAGGACACATCTGGACTACTACGCGCAGATCTAGTCCTCCGGATTCTGTGAAGGATGAAGAGGGAGGAGGACTTTTCATCTCAGAAGCGACTGTCCAAGATTATGGAAGGTCTGTGAAATGACTCTTATAAGAACATTTGAAGGTTGGGCTTCGAAAACTGCTGATAAACAAATAAGAGGGGACATGATAGAAGCATATAAGTTATTAAAAGGATTTATAGGCCCGACACCGAAGACTTTCAATACATGACAGGAAGGAAGAGAACGAGAGGATCACCCGTGAGAATTATGTAACAATGTGGTTGGCAGGGGTGTTTGGAGAGTTTTTAATTGGAGGGTGGTTAATTAGTAGAATGGATTGCTAGATGTGGTTGTGAGGGCGTTCAAGGATGGGTATTGTGTGAACGATGTTACAGTGGATTCCCACGCTGAGTCTTTGATTCCATGCGGGTACCGGAGTAAAAAAAAAAAAAAAATAATAATACGTATCCTTTGGCCGGAAAGACCTCTATTAAAATCCTGTTTAGGACACAAGAAACATTTATAAGGACTTTGCAAATGAAGGTTACTTCGCCAATCGAAAATATTTTTTTCGCGATTTAATGATGCCGTATATTGGTTTTTTGTTTGCTCATGAACATCATTGGTTATTTCAACAAAAATAAATAAATAAATAAATAAATAAATAAGGTGAAAGTACTTGAATTTGTTTTTTCTATGCTCACTTTGCAATAATTATTACTTTCAATTGCTAAGAAAATCACCTGTTTGAGATTCATTGATACATAGAATTAACGTTAATGCATGAATACTTTGACTTTCATAATAAATAAAATATAACATTTTATTTATTTATTTATTTATTTATTTTTTTAGGCATATGTGTATGGTGATGCGGGGGGTTCAGAAGCTGAATAGCAAAACCATTACTAGTGCAATGCTTGGAGTATTTCGTGAGGATCCAAAGACTAGAGAAGAGTTTCTTACCTTGATAAGACAATGACAAGAAATCTCTTTTTTTTCCAGGAACAAGGTTCTGTATTGTATTCGAACTTATTATTATTATTATTATTATTATTCGAGAACTGAAGTATCTCAGCTATCTGTGAACTGGTTTCTGAAGAAACGAAATGGACTGTACAAGCTTCTCGATTTACATGTTGCTTGTAATGTGTCGAATGGCAACATAACTCAAAGTGTTCCGTAAATTCAACTGTATTTAGTGATAACAGATGTCTATTTTACAATGTTTGACCGTATTCATGGCTTTCTGATGTTTATATTCTTCTCTATTTTTGGATGTGAATATTCTTGTAATGAAAATTTTCACTTAATACAACGAAAAATATTGCCATAATATTCTTTACTTTTTACAAACTCTTTAGAATTATAACATATCATTGCGCCCTCTATAATCGGCAAATGTAACAAATCTCGTAATAAGAACGATGTGAAACGTATCACTTCTATACAAATATTTATTTCGTTTTGTATAACGGCCGATTTTATTTAATTCTTCTTTGATTTCATAAAATAAGAGTTTGTTTACTTTGTCCAGTTTTCGATTATGGTAATAAATAATATTTTATGGCTTTCACACATTACGAAACTGCTTTTATCTTACGATAGTTTTTAACTTTTTGTTTCTAATTTGTTGACTAATTTCATCAACTTAGGATTTTTTTTTTTTTCGATTTACTTTTTTTTTTATGGTTTAACGCTTCCAGTGGCGGCTCGTACATAAGCACCGCGACACTGCAGCACCCCAAGAAAAAAATGAAAAAATTAAAATTTGTTTGTGTTTATAAATAACAACAATGCTTACAACATTATATAAATGCAGTACAACATGTTAAAGGTTACAGCTTATGTTTCGACAGTGATTGAATAGTTAATAATTGGAATTGTTCGATTAACGCTTTAGATTACGAAACAAATGCACTGCCATCTAACGCAGTGTCGGAATTATCACATTCGGCCTATTGCATCTAGACTCGCCGATATTCGTTTGCGCTTCTCATTACATGTTACAAGTGATTCCGACACTGCTCGTTTGGGCAGTGTATCGTATGCTTGCGCGCGTTATTTCTGTGGGATACGAAACTTTTATTATTGGTGTTTGTTCGTGGTGAGGGTAGAATATTTTTATTAAAGCAATTTTTTAATATGTAAATTCATTTATTAATAAATTGGTTACTGATTAGGGGGAAAAAAATTATTTTATTTTTTTATTTTGTATATGCAGCACCCCCACTTAAAATTTTCACCGGCCGCCACTGGACGCTTCACAAATACTGCGCTCAGCATTTTTAGAGCAATATCTTGTGATGTAAAAATAAAAATAACTGGCTACTGTAGTGTGACATTTTTAAATTCATGCTGTACTAAGCTACTACAGTATAAAAATTTAGTAAATAAATGTGCGCAAATCAGTAAAACATATTTACGTAATTGCAAGCATAAAAAGAAATAGCCTTGTTTGTAGTAATGGACCAATCAGGACTTTTCTGTAGCATGGAAAGTTTGGTGACCTATTGTAATGAATACCAGCTATGAATATACAATTCTGAGTTCAAATTATTAATTTTCAAGCTAATTTCTTTGAATCAGTATCATGTAATTCAGCTGTATCCTACCTGTAACTCGGGTTTGCCATGCAAGACAGACGAACGGGTCAGCGTATGTACCATATACAGACAACATAACATGCGCCCTTCGATTGAAAAAGATCTGAAGGGTTTTACACCCAGAAACTTGGGTTTTTCATCTCGCATACAGGCAAATTGGCCATTAGAACACACGCAATTTACAGGCACTTCTCCAACAAAAAATACTGTTGTTGGAGAAGTGCGGTAGATGACGTTTATGGTGATAGTAGTGTATACTGGGAGAATTAAGTAGTAGGGAAGATGGAGAGATGTGTGTAGCTGAGTAGAGTTCCCATTGCGATGAGTCATTGGAGATGTCGCGTAATAATAATAAACATTTTCATTGTTTTACCCTTTCTTTTTTATTAAATAATTTTACTAATAATTTAGAAATAATACCTTTGATAAATTATATGAAGTATAAGTTATCTAAAAGGTATTAATATATCCAAGGAAACGTCATAAATTAATACATCACCTCCATCGAATAATACACTAAATGTTAGATGAGATTCATACGGATATCAATCACGCGATTTGAAAATATGTTAATATTTGAGTTGTTTTTAAGTGCAAAGTCTCTTCAAATTACACTTCCTAATCAAACTTGATACTGCGGCTTATGCGCATGATCATAATGACTGGTAATTGTTTGTTTTTTTATGACAAACCCATCCACTAAATGTAAACTTATAGTACATTTATTATGATGGAGGGGGATTAGGATTAGATAATTCAGAAACCCTGCTCAAGACACTATTACATGGAACACTTTCAAGCTACTTCAGGTCTCTAATACTCAAGGAGATGGTGTCATAGCGGATATTGAAAATGTCTGCTATGACAAATCATCTACTGCCTAAAATTATGACCTTTAGATTTAACATATCAATCATAACAGCTTTATTTTTATTAGTGGGTAATAACAAGTAAAACTTTATTAAATATTGCCTATTCAAGTGCAAGTGGTTAAAAATGTATAAAATTGTGATTTGCATTATTTTTTTCGGAATAAATATGTTTACTGAATTAACAGTTTATGGCTGTTAATTAGTGCACTTCTAGTTTGAGATATAAGGTTTGTTACTCTCTTGTACATTTCGTAGCAGCAAAAGAAATTTTAACTTAAAATATCGTTTTAAGTTATCTTACATTCATGAATAAAGATCAGTAAAATGGAAAACAAATATACATAGTACTGCATTGCAAATAGGAGATGTTATTATTTGAATATGTCTTGAAAATAGCTTTAGCGTAAGCAAACAAAACTTCGTGATGTTATTCGAGATTATTAGGAAAAGAGCTCGCGATTAAAATACTTGAGGCGAAGTCAGCTGATTCGGTGACACACACACACACACACACACACACACACACACACACACACACACACACACACACACACACACACACACACACACACACACACACACACACACACACACACACACACAAAGTTGTGAGGTTGTTCATATGAAATGTTTATTGTTTACTTAGGTGTAAAGTAAAGGAAAAATAGATGAAAACAAAAATAGAATTGCTTATGAAGTGTGAATAGCGTAGCAAGGCCTTAAGCGCCCTGTGTAAATTCGTATCTAAACGCTTTTTGAAGATGAATTTAACCCTTCAGTCGTGTCCGACTAGGGATCAGCATATAGCTGAGGCATCAGGCCTATGGCTGGGTCTTAAGTATTCATGGCTGTAAATCGATGTGTGTTCATGGGTAGATTTGCCGGTTCTAGCGGACGAAAATCCCTAGTATCGGGTTGAAAAAATCCCCTGCCTCTCTCTATGAGACCAACTAACTCACCTTTAGTCGACAGAGAGCAGATAAAAGTTCCTCACATCATGGACGGTAATCGAACCCAGGTCTTTCCGACCAAAGGGCTTCGTCTATACCGACTAAGCTACGGAGGCTCTAAGTACTTTTTTTTATACAGTTTCGATAATTGGTAAAATATCCTGGCACCCTTGGCAACTTCACCTCAGTGAGGTATAATTGCATTTATGAAGTTTGGTAGCAAAAGTAGCAGTTTTACTCTCAAATTACCCAGCTGCGATTAGGGAATCACCGTGGAGTTAATAAAAAGTTAAATATTTTAAATATCTATAATTAAACCCGCTCGCATAAATATGAATAGAAACTCAGGGTTTTTTGTTTTTGTTGTTGTTGTTGTTGTTCTGCAATACCGACAAATCGGCCATTGAACACACTTAATTAACACGCAGATATTTTATTAGTGGAGGTAGATGGTGTAGTGCAGACAGCAGATTATGTGGTGTGTAGATGGTAGATTAAATAGCGTACACGGTGAGTTGTGTAGCGTGAAGTGCCGTCTCGCGATGAGTCTTTAACTCCCCAAAGGTATCATGTAATAATAATAATAATAATAAATTCTATTTGTTGCCAGGATCTTTCTCGCAATCTGATTTTTTAGTATTCGCAGTTTATCTTTAGGATCAAATATGAAGCTAGAGCATTACGTATGCCGATCGAGCAGGAAATTTGCCGATACTTAGAAATCAAGGACGCAAAATTTATACTAAAATACATTTTGGAAAAATATATAATAATAATAATAAAGTAATCTTTTGTTTTTATGCATTAATGTATTGTTTTTGAAGAAATGATCTCTAAATACAAATTAAAAACTGAGAAAACCATTCTTCATTTGAAGAGAACTCGTATTATTTTACCCAGGCGTAAAAATATTAAAGTTATGATAAGAAATTTGATACATATATTAATTCGATGGTTTTGTATTTATTGGTACTTTGCAAGTGAAAGAAATAGCCTTCTAATCGCCATATTGCTGGAAATTATAAAAAAGAAAAAAAAAGTCTATGGGAAAAAAAAGTATAGATTTCTTAAATCCATAAAGATTTCAGCTATCATAATCATAACAGTGATAACTAATATATAATCATCAAGATATCATTAGTATTAGTATAATTATTAGTGTGTGTAAACAATTAATTATATATTTAATTTTGTAGCTGCCCGACATTAAAACAAAAACAAACCCAAACTAACAAGTAGATGTTATGATGGTTTAAAATAAGCGCAAAAATTTCTTATTTCAGTAATTTCCTCGTCAAAATATGAGGGCGCGGGAAAAACTGGAAATCGTCTGCTTTTTTTCAGTGATGCTCTCATTGGCGTATTTACTTCCGGGTAGGTGCTTTCGTATCTTATATCCAGGATGCCTGTGTCATAGAATTTCCTGTGAAACCGTCATCTGCAATTTATGTGCGTGTATGCCCATGCATGCGTATCTAAGTAGAGTTGCAGTACACATTTTTCACATAACAATAATGGCATTCTGAATACAAAAAGTTATTAAAAATGAAGATATACTTAAAACAACTACTCTGGATGATAGAGTGTAAAGTATTTTCTTTTCCATTTTTTCTTTTTTATTTTTTTTAAATATTATTGGAAATGAACAAGCTTGGTTTTCGTCCAACATGTAATTCATCCCTTGTTTCTATAGTAACTAGCACCTGTCTCTAATTTTGGCATTTAACGCTTCTAGTGAAGTCAATTTTAATACGTATACTTTTATTCTTTACGTAACGATGCAGAAAAAAAAAATTCAGTGTTTCTAAACATTATCAGTTTCTTTAAATTCATTATATCATAGCTTAATACATGTTATCATCAGATGAAGCATCTAATAAATGAATATTGGGTGAAATTTTTGCGTACAATTAAACATAAGAACTCTTAGTTGACCTGTTATTAAATCGATTCCACTCGTGTACTGAATAACGGTCGCGCATGCGCACAAAACTATCTGAGGTTATTTTAACCCAGTGTTTCCCAACGTGGGGCGTACTCCCCAAAGGGGGACAATTTGAATATTTTAGGAGGCAATTAGAAAATGACGTTGCATTCATTACCGATATACTCAAAAAACTCACCATTGTGGGCGATAAATTGTCGATGTTGCAACCCTGACTTTCCGAGAAAAAAAGCTGCCATCACTAGTACAGCAGTCAACATAAATACAGTATCAAGAAGGACGCTCAGAAAAGCAAAATATACTTTTTCAGAACTTGGCTGACTATTATGCTAGAGGGGAAGGGCATCAAAATGTTTGAGGCGTTGAGGTGAAGTATGATCCAAAAAAACCTTGGGAAACACTGTTTTAACCAGTGTTCCTCAGAATTCTAGGTAACTTGTATTAGATGTAGTTTTTTTAAAAACCTTTCAGTGAATGGGGGAATATTTTTATTGCATCACCTTCAATTTAATGAAATAAATGCGATTTTATTCTTACTGAATTTTATTTCCGTATTTTTTTTTATGATTTTATAAAATCAAGTAATATGATGTATCTATATTAATAAAATAAATGTTTCTGGGTTTCGGCTAGTTATTAAATAAGATAAGAATTAAAAATGCAATATTGCATTATATATATTATCTTATTCTTATGGCATTATCTGCAAATTTTCACTTACAAATGTCTTTTCAAACATGACTACACATACGCAACTATCCACCAACTACAAGCCACGTCATCGGTCGTTCACTAGTTGAATTTTTTTCTGTTAACTGCATGTTCTCTGGCCGATTTGACTGTATGCGGGATGAAAAACCCGAGCTTCCGGGAGAAAAGGCCCTGCAAACTTCGTATGAGATCAGCTAACTTATATTATTATTATTAACTATATGTCTAATACTACTGTCATTAATTCTGAGATATACGAGCGATATTCTGCGCGTTTCTTATTTTCAGAAAATTCGGTTAATGTTAAATTTGTGTTCATTATAAACTGAAAATTGGAATTTCTGAAATAAACTTCTAAGCAGTAGTTTTATCTCAAAACAAACTAATTCTCATTCATGCATTACTTCCGCGATATCAAATTCATAAAATGATTAGTGCTTTTATTTTTGCCACAGCACGAAAAATAATGGAAGTCGATTTAGATTTTATTAACGCAAGAAATTTAAGTCCATATTGCGTCTAGAACAGAAGTATTTTAATAATCATGCTGTTAAACTGATGTGGAATACACAAGCTTAGCGAATTTACGTACCAGGTGTGAATTTGAATATTTTGGACTGTTGTTTGTTTATAAAATAAGATATTATTCAGTTTGGAGTTGAAATTTGGCAGCGAGCTGAGCATGCCGTTTTTATGTTTGTTGAAAATGATTATAGTTTTCAGTTCGACAAGCAGTCTTTTTTTAGAATAAAAAAAAATCGCGATGGTGTTATCAAATCGCGAAGGATATTTGATGGTGTTATCAAATATCCTTCGATATTCTGTAAAAAGAAAAGGGGAAAAAAAAACATACTATTCCAGCGCAGAAACTTGATTTATGTTTATTTTAATAGTATGTTTTTTTTTATTATTAATTAAGAGGAAATCACAAAAGTCACGCTTTACAACGTTGTGCTTCTTAATAATGCAAGCTATAATGCAATACACAAGATTCTGCACCATGGAGCTTCTGTTCATGCGGCATCTGGTGGTCATTCTGTAACTTACTTAAAAAAAAAAACATCAAATAACAAATTGTTCGGGTTTGTGTGACGTTTATATCTGAAATAATTTTTAATAACATTACGTCTTCCTTTTGAGCTTCTCAAGTTTTAAGAACTCATGCTGTAGATAATATTCGAAACTTAATCGCGATTTATAAACATAAACAACATACTTTGTATCTTGGCATTTCATGCTTCTTTTAGAGTATGTATGATAAAAAAAAAAAAAAAAAAAACATGCACTTTTAAAAGAAATCAAATACGGATGAAAGGAAATACTGATTAAAGAAATCCAATTTAAAAAAATTCAGTAATATAAACGAACACTATCGATGATTCAT
This sequence comes from Typopeltis vanoorti, assembly GCF_054136105.1. Taxonomy (NCBI): domain Eukaryota; kingdom Metazoa; phylum Arthropoda; class Arachnida; order Uropygi; family Thelyphonidae; genus Typopeltis; species Typopeltis vanoorti. Next base: position 92,396,564 of record NC_143565.1, read on the forward strand.
ATTTAATAACTTTGTATTCGCATATTGAAATCCAAGCTGCTTTTCAAAGCCGAATAGTTTTAATAACGTTCGCTAAAAAACAGGAACTATTTAATATGGAATATTAATAATGCTAAAAAAAATTGTAACAAGTGCTCTTTGTTATATGTATTGTATATATGTATATTGTAGGTTAATATAATGGCTATGAAGTATAGAGTGTAATATCGAAGATTATCTGCGTTGTAATGAAAAATGTAAAGCATCTTATTTGTGGACAAATAACATTGTAACTTTTAATGAAAATATGTTGTACTCAAGAAAATGTAATAAAATATATTTTCTTTTAGCATTTATAACAATCCTTTGTGAATATTACACAGCTTACATTGCTTAATTATCTTTCCGTAAACCAAATTCATGAATCTTTCAAATCAAGAAATCTTTTGGTTTATATAACGTCATTTGCTCCATAAATTTGGTTTCACAAGTTTTTCTAAGTACGCATGTTATGGCCTGAGCGATCTAGAGGAATAAACTTGTATCCATAGCCGGATATAAGTTTCCTCTCCTGTAAAATTTCCTTTCCTCAGCCATACAGCACTTCATGTCCTTTGGTAGAACGGTGGTGCCAAATGGGATAATCCCCATAGACTCATCTTTCCCATGGCTAAATTAATAACTCCACTCTCTTGGCGTCATTTAGACATTGCAATAATGCTTGCTGGAATGGACTTCGACTTTCTAGTGCCGATCTAAAATGATTTGCTGCAACTTCTGTGAATCTCTGCTCCCATCCCGTTCTAGTTCATATGGTAGCATAAATAATATCACCTAAAGAGAAAGCAGTGTACTCCCAATTACTGCATTGATTATCTAAACAATTTGCCTTCCACCAAGAACTATGTATTACATTCCTTCTTTGAACGTTTTGAGAAATTATGGTTTTGATAATACCCTCCCCAATTTTCTCAGTTCTATTCAAATTTCTCTATCTCCTCCATCTGTTCTGTTTCTTGTTCGGCCATGCTTTCCACCGATTTACAAGTGTGAAGTTCTTAGCGCTCTGATTTTTATGGAAAACAGTGCTTTTAAAAATAGTTGATCCACAACCGAAAATATTAAGTTCAAGTTAAGATTGAAACATAAGAATCTCAGTCCACCAATCTCAGACTTCAATCTTACAAACTCAGCTACGATGTAACAAATGATTATTATGAAGCGTTACCCGACATTTTTTTTTTGGTGTTTTTTTTCCCCTTTCAGTCGTTTCCGACCCTAGATGACTTTGTAAGCATTGCCCTGGTGATATTTTTACAGGGTCGTTCACCATTGCTTTTCCCCAATTCCCCAATTTTATCGGCATATAGCTGGAATGTATTCATGACTGGAATCCATGCGTGTTCACAGGGCCGGTTTGCCTGTTCTGGGGGACGAAAAACCCTAGTTTCCAGGTGAAAAAAACTCCCAACTTCTATATGAGACCGGCTAACTTATCTTTCGTCGAAAGATCTTTCCGACCAAAGGGCTTCGTCTATATTGACTGAGCAACGGAGGCTCGTTTTTATGTTTAGATATACATTAATTTGTAATCGAAGTATGTATTGAATATAAATCACGAATTTATTATTTATAGCCTTGCATGAAGTTTAAAATCTGTAGTCAAATTTTAAGCAGTTGCAATTTATATATGATTGTTCTTAAAAGCATTCATAATTATGAATAAAACCGATAACACCACCCTCTATCTATCCAGTTAAGCAGAAAAATTTTAAGACAACTTAAAGCTGGAGAAGAGTCGCTTCTATCTCACCCCCCACTCAGAAAAATGTCCAACCCTCTCCTATCATATTCAATGAATAAGATTTTTATTATAAAAATTTGTTTCGGAAAATTATTTAGTTTTTCAAGGGGTGCCTATTGCTTTCATCGCGCTAGACTGCCCGAAAGAAGACCGTTGTGAGTTCGATTCCAGTAGCCAACACGAGGAACATTTTCCTAAGCCTTTCCTCGGCCAGATCGCGAACTAGTGAATAATTAGCAATGGGGAGTAGGGTGATTCCTTTCTAGAAGCTCGGTTTTACAAACAAATGGACCATAAAATTAATTCTATTACAGACAATAATACAAGTGTTTGATTTTAGGGTGACGAGATGGCGGCAGCTGTCAGTCGAACTCTTTATTTCCTGAAAAACAACCTTCTATCTATGAATGTTGAAGGATGGAGGCTTTCAAACTTAAGGCCAGAACGTAGCCGGTTTTTCGACGTCAACAACAAACTCCCACGTGAAAAAAAAAAAAAAAAAAAAAAAAAAAAAAAAAAAATCCTCCTGATACGTTGGTTTGAGTGATTTGAATTTATGGTTAAAAGTAGCTACTTCTATGAGACAAGTGCATTATGTTTGCTAATTTCACGGAAAAACTCGAATTAACAGGATAAAAAAACTCTACTTCCATATGAGATTGGCTAACTCACTTCCATTGCAACGCCCTCCTGTTGTGATGCAAGTGAATTCCTTGTAATGCCGTAATCTCATCTCAAAAGTGAGAAATGCACACATGAAATTGAGTGGCATGGATGCTTCAAGACCTAAAGAAGGATTTCCTAGCTTGTCTATTCAGTCTACAGTAACGATATATCTGGTGCTAACGATATATCACCAAGAGTCGTTTTTGACTCTTGGTGATCCTGTGAACAAAGATTCTTCATCCCACTCAGCCTCTTGTCCTTTCTTTCAGTAATTGTAAGTTCTTTTATGTTGTCCATCCAACTGTTTTGTGGTCTTCCTCTTTTTCTCATTCCCTCCATCTTCCTTAGCATAACTGCCTTTTCCAATGTCCAATGATTCATCAGCTAGCATAATGTGACCAAAGTACATCAACTTCTGTTTAGCGATAATCGCATCCAAGGAGCATTCCCTCTTTATGTTCTCTAAAATCTTTTTGGTCATTCTTGCAGTCCAAAAGATTCTTAATAGTCTCCTCCACATCCATAACTCAGATGAATCAATTCGCTTTCTATCTTCTTAATAATCCAGCTTTCACATCCATACATCACTACTGGAAATACCATTGCTTTGACAATTCTAACTTTCGTGCCTTTACTCACACCTCTATCTTTCATTATTTTTGTCAGGTTTAACATCGCTTTTCTCCCATCCCTATCCCTCTTTTAATTTCATCTTCACATTTACCATCATTTCTGATTCTGGACCCCAGAATCATAACTTTCAACGATTTCAATTTTATCTCCATCTATTATAAATTCGTTTATTCGTTTAAATTGCCAGAAGCCACCACTTTTGTTTTGCTGATGTTTAAATTAAGCCCGGCTTTGTTACCGTCAGTCTTAACCAATACAATCAACCACTCTCGATCTTCCTTAGTTTCTACTAAGAGGGCTGTATCATCTGCACATCTTAGATTATTATTTTCTTGCTACCAATCTTAATTCCAGCTGGATCTTTGTCTAAATCAGCTATTCTCATAACATATCCACTGTAAATATTAAAAAAGGTAGTGAGACAGTATACAACCCTGCTGCACCCCTTTTTCCACTCAAATGCTGTCTATTTCTCTAAAAACTGTTTTCAGTGAAGCTTCTTGGTTGTTATGCAGCTATCTTATCAAGAGAATTAGGTATTCCCATTGATCTCATTACAATCCACAGTCTGTTGTGATCCAAACAATCAAAAACTTTCTTGTAATCAATAAAACAAATGAATACGTCCTTCTGAAATTCTTTTGTTCTTTCCATAATCCATCTCATGTTTGCTATTTAGTCTCTAGTTACTCCACCTCTCCGAACGCCTGCCTGTTCTTGTGGCATTTCTCTATTCACATATGGTTCCAACCTTTATTGGATCACTTTCAACATAACATCACTTGCATGTGAAATTAAAGCGATAATTCTATAATTATCACAATCACCAACATTTGATTTTTTGGGGATGAATACTGATGTTTTCCAATCTCTAGGCTTATATTTTCTTCCAAACCTGTTGACAAATTTCAGTCGAAATATTGACTACTTCAACCCGAGTTGCTCTCAATAATTTCATTCACTATCTCAGCTCCAGGAGCTTTCCTTTTGGCAGCTGTTCCATTGTTGATATCGCTTCACTTTTCATTATCATGGGTTCTGTTCCTGAACAAATTCTCTCCTTTCAAATTCTCCTTCAATATTATCTTTCTTGTACAAATCCTCTACATACTCTTTCCATCTTTTTTTAACTGCTTCTTCCATCAGACAGGGATAAACTTCCCTGTGACATCATTTTTCTAAACAGATTTCTTGTTCTACCTATAATATTGCTTCCTTAAATTTCCTTGCACCTTTTGTTTAGATGTTTTTCCTTATCTTTTGAAGCCTGTCTGCGGAAATTTGCACTCAGTTGTCTAACACGTTCTTTATTCCTCTGAAATTTCATTTTTCTTCTTTCCCTCTGCTATGTGAATAGCTTTCTAACAACCATTTACAATCTTTCTTTCTTGTTATTCGACTTAGAATCTTCTTTGCTGCTTCTATGATTGTACATTTGATTGCTTCCCACAATTCTAATTCTCTTCCTGTCTTCTTCGAATTTTTTAATTTCTTCCCAATTTCTACTTTAAATGCTTCACTTATATATATAGACTCTAAATCAAATCTTGATACTGTCCTTTTGTTTCTTCTTAGCCCTTGATTTCAATTGAACTTCAGCTATCAATAATTCATGATCTGTCCCACAGTCTGCACCAGGTAGTGTTTTTGTTGCTTGGATAGCACTCCCCCACCACCTGCTGGCAACAAACCTGGCTGGCCGAGTGGTTAGCGTATCTATCCGCTTTCCAGCCAAAGGGCTGTGGGTTCGAATCCCACCGTGGGCACGGATGTTTGCGATTGTCTGTGGAAATGGTCGGCAGTAGATTCCATTATCTATCCGCTTTCCAGCCAAAGGGCTGTGGGTTCGAATCCCACCGTGGGCATGGATGTTTGCGATTGTCTGTGGAAATGGTCGGCAGTAGATTCCATTAGTGTAGTTGTGGCGAAATGGTGGAATGAGTGGTGGAGACAGTAGTAGAGCAGGTGCCCTCCCTCAATGAGTTCTTGGACTCCCTGGAGATGTCAAATAATATTAACAATATAATCTATCTGATTTCTATATTCTTCGTTAGGTGAAGTCCATGTGTACAATCTTCTTTTATGTTGTTAGAGACAATAAAGCAACTTTTCTTAACACAAAACTCCAACATCTTTTCTCCTGCGTCATTCTTCAGTTTTAAACCAATTTTTCGAGAAAAAAAAAATCTGTTTTATCAGTACTGTATGCTACTTGTTGTAGGCTGCTATAAAATTCTTCTATCTACAGGGTGCATACACCTGTCTAACATTCACTGGGCATGCCTTTATTCTGATCATTTTGTAGGTAATCATAATTTAGAAATTATTCCGTCAATGCCAAAGTTTCTTAGTAGAGCCCTCTCATACATACCACTACTATAATATATTATAATATAAAATATAATATAAAATAAATGTGAAAATTGCGAAATGAATTATTACTCAAGGCTGCTATCACATCTCCTGGATAGTGTTCTTGCACATCATTGTATCTCTGTCTTTTTAATAAAAGATTACACAATGTAGTACACTTGCCGTACGTTTTTTCTCGACGTTTAGTCCATTTCTCCTCGCCTTCCAAAACAGGCCTTGGAGAACAAAAAGAAAAAAAAAAAAGATTTTTAAGAAAACAGACACCTAATGAAAGAGGATGATTATTTCGGTGGTTTTTTGTGAATAAATGTTGACACAAACAGCTTTTATATATATATATAGCTTTGAAGGAAAGTGAAAGAATGAGTGAAGTTAGTGCAAATAGGAAGAAAAGACACAGTTGAAACAAAGCATTTTGTGACCACATGATAGGAGCAACCTGTGCAAAACATTTTATCAAGAATTTTGATGATGCACCATCCCAAATGCGAGAACGGTATTCTGAACTTGGAATCATTTGGAATTCATGTAGGCATAGACAGAAACATTCGCATTAGATTGCGGTGAAAGTAATTGGTTAGATGAGAAAAGTATCTTGAGTGTCGTTTATCATGAAAAAAAAAAATTGGAAACGGAATGCGAGTGTTATCGAAGGCAAGAAAGAGATGCAGTGTCATACTTCTTGAGAGAAAAAGGTCAGATGGATAGCACTATTTTGAGACTGATTTGCATTGACGATGATTATGTTGCCACTCCGTTAAAAATTAGCCAAGGATTGCTATGATAAAGAGCCAAGAGGCTATTTTTTTCCAGGCGGCATAAATTAAGTTAAGGGGATAATAAATCCCTCATTATTTTAAAGCCCGATACGAAACTCTGAGATCGAAATCTAAGAGTTTCATGGCGAAGAACTTTCGGCGAGTCCAAGCATAAGTCAACACCTGGGTAGTCCAACACTAGGGCAACTCGGAGCAAGATCCATCACTATCCTTAATATATTTTTTATTTTTTAAATATATTTTTCTTTGGAATGAAACTCTTAGATTTCGATCTGCGGCTTTAAAAATATAACGAGGAATTTATTATCCCCTTTCCCCTTAACTTAATTTACGCCACCGGAAAAAAATAGCCTCTTGGCTCTTTATCATAGTAATAATATATTGTCAGAACGTGTATAATATATAATGTCAGAACGCGTTCTGACAATTCGTATATAATAGTAATAATATATTGTCAGAACGTGTATAATATATAATGTCAGAACGCGTTCTGACAATTCGTATATAGTAGGTGTATGTAAGTTCATTTCACTTAAACCTTGGCATTGGATAATATGGAGAGACAGTGAGTAGTGCTTTTTAGGATTTCCAGGGTAACATATATATATATATATAAAATATATATAATATATAAAATATAAATAAAACGATAACGAATGGCAATGCTGTAACCAATGAATGAAGTTTTAACTGGGGCTCGGCTATTGCCGTTAACCCAGACATGATTAGAGCTTTTAGCTCAATAACACCCCATCCACATAGATTTTCTTCATTCAGATGACTGGATAAAGGGTCAAGGACTCAGTCCATCTCCCAGTTCTTTTAAGAACTTTAAGAATGTTGGCATTATCCAGGTCTACCTACTCACTGATGAGACCTCAATCAATAAATATATATAAATAAAGGTCGAACCCGGTGCGGGTTAGGCTAGGGAATAGGTTTTTGCTTGTCTCCCAGTGGGGCTACCGCTGAGATTATGGCTCTGCTTGGTGGTGGGGTGAGCCTGCCACTGGGTTGAGCCAATGCTGAGAAGTTCTTCTCAGTGATCGAGTGAGCCTGTCACTTGAGTGGACCAACGGTGAGTTGGACGATCTTTCAGGATCGTCTTCTTTTTAAAGCTCGCTTCACCTATATACAAAGTTAGAAACCGGTACGGGTTAGGCTTGGATTCCGAGATGCTCTGCTTGGGGATAGGTTTTTACTTGTCTGAGTGGGGCCACTACTGAGATTATGGCTGTCTGGTGGTGGGGTGAGTCTGCCACTGGGTAGAGCCAATGCCGAGTTCTTTTTGGTGATGGGGTGAGCTTGTCACAGAGTGGAACAAAGCTGAGTTGGACGATCTTTCGAGATGGTCTTATTTTTTTAGAGCCCGCTTCACCTATACGAAGGTTGAAACCGGTCTGGGTTGTGACCTCTCCTCATAATGTAAAATAGTAATACATATATATAATATATATATCTCCTATCTCCTAGGAGCTGCATTTTATATATAATATATATATATATAATATATATATAATATATATAATATATAATATATATATATAATATATCTCCTATCTCCTAGTATCTCGTAGGAGCTGCATTTTATATATAATATATATAATATATCTATCTCCTAGGAGCTGCATTTTATTTTACATTATTATGTTATGATTATTATTTCCGAGTATTGGGTTAATGTCAAGACTTACCTAGCCACTAAAGCAATTGTATGCGTTTTTTTTTTTTTTTTTTTTGAAGTGTCGCATGTAGCAAGTTCCTGTTGGGAGAACTTTTTTCTCCACTTTTATTTATATTGGTATGACGAATTATCTATCTACTTTCTACATGTAACTTTATGTGGTATGGTAACTTGTTCTGGTAAAAAGCTCTGTATTGTATTGGATTCTATTATCTTTGCTCTTTGCATTAATTTTCCGAGTATTGGGTTAATGTCAGGAGTTACCTGGCCACTAAAGCAATTGTATGCGTTTTTTTTTTTTTTTTTTTGAAGTGTCGCATGGAGCAAATTCCTGTTGGGAGAACTCTTTTCTCCACTTTTATTTATTGTATTGTATTGGTCATTTGTCACTTTTTGTTCAAGATTCAAGATGGGCGGGAAGTCTTCTCAGCCGCTGATTTGTGAACGTGAGGTACTCACTCTGGAGATAGCTCTCATCTGATCTGAGAATCACCTTCCACTTCAAGTCCAATATTTGTTCTGTGGGCAGTCCTCCCTGCTTCCAATCTTCATATATTTTATTTATCTTCATATATTTTATTTATTTTCCTTCTTGACAGAAAACGAAGAAATGTACGTTTCCCTAATCCTCTCCAAAATTGCAGACCCAAACCACATTCTATTCTACGGCAATTTGTCTTTTCTTTGCGTAACGAATGTGCTGAACTCTTTCTTGGAGCTGTATCCATTTACATACATACAAATGTCAGCTTCAGTTTATGAATTTTTTTTTTTACCGCAAATCCTCCCTACTGGATTGGGCTGAACAATAATTTCAGTAAAAAGATCCCAAGTTTCTGGATCGAGAGAAATCATCCCAAGTTTCTGGATCGAGAGAAATCAGAAACAGTAGAATGGCACCAGAAAGGTCATTGTGTCCGTGGACATGAGATTGTGCAGTCTCGTACATTTGCCGCTGACCATGAAGATGGACATTTCAGGTTTCACGTTCTTGAGAGTTGAAAGAGAAAAAAAAAAGCAAAGGTGGCGCTGGGAATTTTACAGCATGTAGTTGATATGAACTGGAGTTATGGCAGTAATTTAGGATTGCAAAAGCAGGTGATCGGGTTTGGATGCTTGCAAGGAATGATGCATGAGAATGTGAACAAATTTTTGTAATTTTTTCGGTTTTAAAAAAATTGGGTAATTTTTTTTTTAATGATCAAGTATAAACATATATATATATATATATATATATATATATAAATAAACATAACAGCAGCTTTCTCCAAAGCTGCCCACGGAACATTTCTACATCTACACCTAGCTGATAGAAGGCAAGGTCTGCTATGGATGGGGAAGTGTGGCTCGTGTTATGGAACATTCCGTCTTTGGTAAGCTGAAAATGCAAGGCATTTTACGTGGTCTGGTTTTTAATTTAAAAAAAAAAATCGGTCAAGTTTATGCAGTTGCTTAACAAACGTGAGCCCTTTCTGCGGCATGCCCCAGTCGCTGTGGTAAACAGGCATTAGATTATATTTTAATTTTTATTATTAAAACCAAAATGCATTTTGGTTACAGAAGGCCGCAAGTCGTGTATTGTTCCTGTAGAAAGTATTTTTACCTTGGGTATAAATATGTTAAAGATACCAAGCAATTTTAAACCTGGTTTTACTCCATTTCCCAAGTAAGCAAACAGACTAAAAGTCATGTTTGCGCCTGCAATTGATGCAAGTCTAACTGATCCCACAGGTAGTGCAGGACCAGGGCAACTCGTGGCAAAGGTGGAACAAGATCCGATCACTAACCTTAATATTTACCCTTAATGCCAAAACACATCTCCAAGAAGGGGATGTATGATGTTTTGTATTAAAGGCAAGGGGCCACTACCCAGACCGGTTTCGACCTTTATTGAGGTCTCGTCAGTGGGAGCTAGGCTAGAAATACCAAGATTTATTAATACAGAGCTTGTAAGTATTTCGCCAAAACAAGTTACCATAAGGTGTTTTAACCTTATTAAATAAAAATCTCTGGAGGAGATATAAATGTAGAAAGTATTTTTACCTTGGGTATAAATATGTTAAAGATACCAAGCAATTTTAAACCTGGTTTTACTCCATTTCCCAAGTAAGCAAACAGACTAAAAGTCATGTTTGCGCCTGCAATTGATGCAAGTCTAACTGATCCCACAGGTAGTGCAGGACCAGGGCAACTCGTGGCAAAGGTGGAACAAGATCCGATCACTAACCTTAATATTTACCCTTAATGCCAAAACACATCTCCAAGAAGGGGATGTATGATGTTTTGTATTAAAGGCAAGGGGCCACTACCCACTGACGAGACCTCAATAAAGGTCGAAACCGGTCTGGGTAGTGGCCCCTTGCCTTTAATACAAAACATCATACATCCCCTTCTTGGAGATGTGTTTTGGCATTAAGGGTAAATATTAAGGTTAGTGATCGGATCTTGTTCCACCTTTGCCACGAGTTGCCCTGGTCCTGCACTACCTGTGGGATCAGTTAGACTTGCATCAATTGCAGGCGCAAACATGACTTTTAGTCTGTTTGCTTACTTGGGAAATGGAGTAAAACCAGGTTTAAAATTGCTTGGTATCTTTAACATATTTATACCCAAGGTAAAAATACTTTCTACATTTATATCTCCTCCAGAGATTTTTATTTAATAAGGTTAAAACACCTTATGGTAACTTGTTTTGGCGAAATACTTACAAGCTCTGTATTAATAAATCTTGGTATTTCTAGCCTAGCTCCCACTGACGAGACCTCAATAAAGGTCGAAACCGGTCTGGGTAGTGGCCCCTTGCCTTTAATACAAAACATCATACATCCCCTTCTTGGAGATGTGTTTTGGCATTAAGGGTAAATATTAAGGTTAGTGATCGGATCTTGTTCCACCTTTGCCACGAGTTGCCCTGGTCCTGCACTACCTGTGGGATCAGTTAGACTTGCATCAATTGCAGGCGCAAACATGACTTTTAGTCTGTTTGCTTACTTGGGAAATGGAGTAAAACCAGGTTTAAAATTGCTTGGTATCTTTAACTTAAGTGTATTGTTCCTGTTCACGGGAAGTGATGATAAAAACTGAATCTCAAGTTTCTTTATTATTAATTAACAATTAACAAATTACAAGTGTTATTTGTGCAGGTTAGTTTCTACGTTTTCAAAGTCAGGATTTTTTTAAATATATAAATTGCAACTTACTGGTTTCAGCGTACGCTGAAAACGAAGTTGGTAGATTCGTCACTTGCAATCTATTTTCCCTCTTGACAATTGTTACATGGTAGGATTTTCAAGGCCATGAACATCCTTAACATTCACATGGGCAACTACAGCCTGCTTTCTGTTGTGGAGTGCACAATGCTCCAACCACAAGAAACCAGATTAAGATGTAGAGATTAGGTAGGAATTTTTAGCAAGAAACACCAAACCACATATATATATATATATATATATATATATATATATATATAATTATATATATATAATTATAATGTAATGCCACGTGTCATTTATGGTAGTATCTGTGTCTGTGCGATTTATTGAACCGAGACAGGCAACTCATACAAACAGGATGTATTTGGATGTAATGAAATTATTAGAATTATTCTGCCATGCGTCTTGTTTCAGTGAAAAAAAAAAAAATTATATATATATATATATAATATTATATATTATTATATTATATATTAGTGGCAACAGCAGGTTGCTGATACATAGAGCAACTAGTCCCTATACCTCCTGCGCACTTGTTAAAAATAGAATATAGAATAGAAAGGGAATCTCTACAAATATACCTGCCATTGGCGGGTATCTTTTTTTTGTAGGAGGGGGGGTAGAAATATCGATGAATCGCCCAGTTTATTTGTAAAAATTCTAGTTTATAGATTTCGTATTACTTTACTCCTATGAAAAGGTCTAAATCGTAGGTACGAACTTACCGCCAATTTAAATAAATAAATAATATATATAAATATAAATAATAAAGTCAAAATTATTCATAAACCTATTTATTTAATAAAATAAAAAAATAATTAAGCTCAATGATTAGGCCTAAATGGCAAAAAATGTGCTATATGCAAGTACTGTATGTGTGCAAGTCATTTCTGTGGAACATGGTAATGGAAACTATGCTTTCCCCCCATTTACGAGGTCGTAAATGTCTATAATTTAAGCTTAACGCGTATTAGCGGCAGTATGGGATAATTTTGTATTGTAAGCAAATACATACATACATACACACGTGCATGTTTGAAGCATATATTGCCAACGAAGTTACCTTTTAACACACTCCAAACCCATTCAATCTTTGGCAAATTAGTGTTGGGAAGATCAGAAATTATTAGAAAATTCGATAGTTGGAATAGCATCAAAAGAAGGTTCATACATATACACATCTGGAATCCCATCATAGGCGGATTGCTGTTGGCCTGTCAATATAGAGTGAATACGCTAATTATTTTACACGGAAATTGCTAAATTCGTAAATTACATCCTGCATATCACATAAATTCTCAATTTTAAAACTGAAGATTCGAGACCGTTCATTAGCGACAAAAAACACACATTTTCGAACGAGAGAAACTAACAACAGTAATATTTGCTACTGACAAAACAGAAATCTCAAAGATCGGAAGTTATTACAAATTAAATTAAACTAAATCATTAGTCTCGACTTTTACTCAGCAAAACATGAAATCGGTTATCGATCGACATGTATGGACTTACCTGATGTCATCCTAAGTTTAAAAAAAAAGTTTTGTAGTTTCCAAACAGGGTACTTATATACCGTTTCCTACCATAGGAATACGAACAGTAAAACAAATTTTCAAGTATTTATATTGTATTGCTAGCAATTCCCTCATTTTCCAGAACAGGAAAAAACACCAATGACTGCGAACTCTCGATTTTGCTCTTCACCACGCCTCAATGGTAAGCAATGTTGTTGAATTTCATATGATCCATGATCGTCTTCACTTTGGAAGTCCTGCTTTGAAGATAAAGTACTGTCGATAAAATCTGTATCTATACGTCATTTGGATGTGTTATATTTATTTAGAAATTAATTTGTCATACAGCTTGCTGAACAAAGCACTGGTTGGATTGGTAATTATTGAAGTACAGGAATCTGGTTCGAATAAATGAAAAACACGCTATGCTACTCTTTGGGGAAAATTCAATATACATATATATCTTATACATATATATCTTATTTTTCGCGGAGTATGATGTCCAAATAGTCACTCAGGCTACATGAATTCAAGATTTTTCATTATTCATCTTGTCAAGTAAAATCAGTTTTAAGGAATTCACTTAGGTTGGTGCTTGTTTTTCGGGGGGGACAAGATAATGAAATGGCAAGCTCAGGTGTTGCTATTCATCGCCAGGGATCCACAAAATACGCTCACGGGTATTTTTTTTATTAATATATAAAATATATAAAATAAAAAGTTAATTTAAGCATTCTATTTAACTAAGAAAAGGCAGAAGAATGAGTAATATAAGGGGCTATTATAACATTTTAAAAATTTAAAGTTAACTTTTCACAAAAGAAATTCTCTAAACAATACATCAGTATTAATGACATGGAACTTATTTGGGACAAAATGGAAAGCAGTTCGTTCGATTTTTAAAAGAATGGAAAGATGTCCAGTTCAATAAAAATTTAAAAAAAATCATATCATAGATTATATATGATGAAAATTACCCCTAACTGAAGATTAAAGATAATCATATAATCTATGATTGTAGTGGCAAACAGGATGGGTGCTGCTGAAAGCAGTACAAAATTTTAAACATTACCTCACTCTTAAGTTAAACAAAAATTTCCAGGTAATAATTAACATTAACTGTTATTACTTTAGTTATTAATAGTTAATGTTAACTCTTCATTTTGCAATGTCAGATAGGAACTCTATTGGTGAAATGCAGTAAGTAAGGTGACTTGAGTTGTATCTCTAGAACATGATTTTTGCAGTTATTATAACCGTTTTTTTTTTTTTGTGGTGGTTGCCATAAAAAAAAACTTATTTTTATCTTTATACTGAACAATAGCTATAGAATGAGCTATTTTAATTGCACATGTGAATTCCTCTTGTCATCTGGCAAAATGTAAAGAATGTACTTGTACATTCTTTACATTTGTAAATTCAGGCAATAAGTACAACCATTTTTAAAAAAATACTTTATTAGTTCAATATTTCAAACAAAAACATTAACAGATCCGTGTGCATTAAAACTGTTTTAACCACACAGCTTAAAAAGTTAATTTATCATTGCTCATCACTGATTCTCTATTCAAAACATTTTTTTGAAATTCATGTTTAAAAATGCTCAGTATTATAATTCTCTGGAAAATGAAGCAAAAACGCAATATGGGAATCCGACATAAGGGGAAAAATAAATAAAAGAAAGGTATTTAAACACTGATAAAACTGGGATCTTTCACTGGGGCATGAAACAAATAGAAGCATCCTAATTTCACTTGCCATAACAATGTATTACTATCCAAATTACGCATGCGAGAACTGGCTGGCACAGTGCCAAGAGTAGATCCATGTTAAAGGGGAGAAAAGAATTAGGCATAAATATTTCATAGGTAAAATTTTCCAGCTGTTGTTTAAAAGCTAATTTTCTGACATATAATTTTAAAAAAATCGCTGATTACCCTATTATCTGAATGGATTGGCCTTCTGCCATGCACAAAGTATTGAGAAGTCTCACATCTGTGGTGGGACAGCACTTTCATATATTATACACATACATATATATACACCAAGCCTCAGTGGTCCCTTTTAAGCTAAACCTATTAAGACTTATTTGATTATTCAATTCTCAGATCTAAATCTAAAGGAAAGAATAGATTAGAAAATATTTAAAAATTTTCAATAAAATGAGAAACCATTTTTAATGCAATAGGAATTATCTACAGATAAGTAGAGAACTTACTAAAGCAAGGCAAGACTTCATCTGGAAAAAAAAAAAAAAAAAAAACTGAATGGAATGACTTCACTTTTAAAAAAGTTGCGACTAAAATCTGTATAATTTGAGATTCAGTACTACTAAAAAATAGGAATACTAAAAACTAGTCATGCAATTTAATGAGCAGCAGGTTTAACTTTTATACCTTCTATCCTTATTTCATACCCAGAAAATGTCCAAAGGAACAGATTTAGCATGAGTTAATATATGTATATGTATGTATAATATATTATATATACTATTATTGGAAGTTTAATACATCTGATGTGTCATTTTACTTCTTAAACTGCTTAGTATTGGCGGTGTTTGATTAATTCAAACATGACGTTTCAAACAAACGACTCATTCCCCACATGTTTGGGAACCTATGAAAGATTAAACAGCTAAAGGCTGTAAAGGCTTTATAATAAATGGAGAACTAAAAACATGCAGCAAAATTACATGTTTTAGTATTTCTCTTTTCATTCTTAACTGGCAGATATTTAAAATAATTATTTTGAAATTAAAATCACTGGTTATAGCACTAAAATGTGCATTTAAGGGAGCTAATCAAAAGTTCAACAAATGAAAAAAGCAATCTCGTTCAGTTTATCAAGAAAGGCCTGCAAAGGAATTTTCAGTGTTTATATGCAGAAAGTTTGCTCAATCATTCAAAATCATACCAAGTGTGATTCCTGTTCAAATGAACAGGAATCACACTTCAAACGACAGCCTAGAGGAAGGCTACAGTAACTTGCAGAGATCTGAATTGGTGACACATTTACAGTAAGAATTCATAATAATTGGGAAGACATTTTATAGAGATCAGCAATTTTGCTAAGAATACAAGTAAATTGAAAGAGAAAACAGTTGGCAAAAGTACTGAATGTGTGTATGTATGTATATATATAGGATAAACAAGAACAAATTACAAAAACTGAAGGATTAATATTCTGCTACATTTTTAAAAAAATGTTTCATAGAATTTACTCATTTGGGAATTTCAAAAATCCACTGAAAACTTTTCTTGATAGCAGGGTGGCTTGAATGATTTTAACCTCTTCCAAGTGCTTCAAGACAAAAATACAATAAAAAAAAAAAAAATTGTAATATATTGGGCTACTAGTATACTTACTTTCTAACCCCAATTATGATTAATTAAAGCCCATATCATGCTACAGTATTTTTCAATTAAAATCAGTTTCTATAATCTAGTGAGTGCTGTACATGTTATAGCTTGTGCTCTAAAGATGCTAAAAATTTTTAAATTTAATATTTTACATTATATTATATACAGAATTTCTGCTCCAGACTAAATGTGGAACTTTTCCAATCCACTTCAGGCACATTATACACGAGTGGTTTCATAAGCCAGCCAATGAATTCCATCCTCTGAAGACAATCAACTACATCCGTCCATGCATGTGGTTGGACTTGAACCTATAGCCTGCTACAGGTATGTAAATCACCCACCCAACTTGAGCCATCTAAAAGGTTGCTGGCACTTGTTCAAATTCAAGCTTTTAAAACAATTTTGTTATAAAAAAAATTAAATATCCATGTTATTTAATATTTTGTACAAATCCTTAAGCATACCAAATGCTATTTGACATCATTGGATAACTTCCAATGTATTATATTACTTGAGCATGTCCACTTTCAACATCAAGCTTTAACATAGCACATGCAATAGTCACCAAATCCAGCCTGCATATACCATATATATATATATAAAACCTCTGCTGTATTAAGAAGTATTTGTAACTTAGCCTTTATCAGAATTATCAAATGTGCATGAACTGCAAAATTTGAATTCCAACATGAAAGTGACCACTTCTAATAAATAAAAGCAATGTTAGGGATTATTCAAATTGAATATCATGTCATGAACAATGGAGAAAAGATGTTTGACAAATTAACTTGCAGATTGGCAGAGTAGTGATTTTATTAGCAGGTCTGAAATGGTTGAAAGAAAAAGTCCACACAGAATTTCTTGAGCTATTAACTGATTTACAATACTGTAAATAACAGTATTACTCTTTGCAAGAGTAAGATTTGCAAAGGAAAGTGCACTGAAAGAGGAAAATTAGGAATCAGTACATCAGGTTTATTTTTGAAAAAACAATATATACAATACATTAAGGGAAATGAGAAATTAGAACATGTTCAGATATGACTTGATTTATTATGAATCAGTCATACCCAAACATGTTTGATATGAACATATCCCAAATCATATCTGATTCTGTTAAGTACAAACTATTAAGTTCATAGACTGGGTGGGAGAACACCGATGCAAACAGGAATGTTTAATTTACTGAGTGATTGTTATGAAAAATTTAGGCATCTAAAAATTTCCTGGCACTTAACCATGTCCACTATTTTTATGATCCCAAACAAGGTCACCAGTGCAATGCATGGGTAACGGACATTTCTTGGAGTTGTATTCCAAGGATTAGGGTATTTACTAATTAAAAATTAGTAACATGGATTCATATAGATAACTTCTGGTTATCTATATGAATCCTACCATATTCAAAGCTTTAAAACCTATCACAGTACCATAAGCAGAATAAAGATTAGCTAATGCCAATTCTAGAGCAAGTCTAATGTAATTTTTCAGACTCCAGGCATTAAGCAAGGTAGGGTATGCTATCCACAATAATTGCAAACTATAGGACATGACTAATATTCATTTATTTTACTAAGGAAACAGATGTACAAAAACCCTTCAGATTTAAATAACCCCATCTCAAGTGGGTCAATGCTTCAGAATCAATGCAAGGTAACTGGAATATTCATACTACCTAGGATGGAAAATACTACTGCTTTCACCAGGGTTCCTTAGTATAGCATACCAGCTGTAATCTACCAAACGGCTTAGTTTGGGTGTGATTATTCAATAGCAAGCAAATAGACAATTTTAAAATAGGTAAACAAAATATGAAATTAGACAATACAATTTTGTGCTTCTTATGTTGCTGAAATTTGGGAAGTCATAAGAGAGGGAAGCTGAAGAAATGCCAGTTCTTAAGGAAATACATGAAGAAAAGCCTTACTAATAATGATATAAGAATAGTTCAAGATGTAGGGTAGGTGTGGGAAAAGGTTCACAAACAAGGATAATTCATCTGATGAAAAGAAATATGGTTTAAGGAGAAAAAAGTATCAAAAAGTAAGTTTAACATCTTTCATGTATAGATTGAAATCTATGATCTGAGAAAATACTAATATAAAAAGAACCAACCTTAATGGTAAAATCCAAAACATTTCCTCAGCTAAGAACATGATAAAAATGCCAGCAATATTTGGAAGAATTATGAAAAGCAAGATGGTGGAGACTGAAAAACCTTGGACCTAGACCAAGAAAATCATATAAATCAGTATATATATATATATACATATATATATATATATAAATATAAATAGCAGTACAAAATTTGTAATTTTATCAAAATTTACATTAAACTAAAATTAAAGGACCTGAACCTTACAAAAAAAAAAAAAAAAAAAATTCTTATTCATTTGGCCAAAGTACAGGATAGCAATAGCAGAATGTCCAATTTGTTAAATCACAAAAAAGCTTGATATCCCAAATGCCTGAATTAAATTAAATGCTTATGAAATAAATGAAACAGAACTTCACAAGAAAATAATGGGTATTTCAGCAATCTGAAGAGGAACTCAAAAGGATTCAATAAATGGGAATTTTTTTTTTTTAAAGCTTAGATACAACTGCATGTCTCAAAGCAGAGCAATCATGTCAAAAAGAGAAACTGGGTATTAATATTCAACACAATCCCAAGTTATCCAAGATAAATAGTTGAGTTATAGAAGAACAAGCCAGATTCAAACCAAAATTTAAGATATAGTTGGGAAATATATTAGAATTAATACCTGTACTTATTTTGTGAAGCAGGAAAAGTGCAAAGAGCTGCAAACATCTGTGTAAATTAACATTGCATACAAAGATAAACTGAGGAATAATATAATTCTTATATCTGCAGTAATGCATAATTATTTCTTACATGGTATTATTCCCTTAAATCTTACATCCCCCATAAATAAATCAAGATTCTATGAGAATAGGCATAATGGAAAAAAATGCACTCATTGTGGATACTAACACCAAAGAATTTTTTTTTTTTTTGAACCACTGAAGCTATTTAGGCAAACTTTTAGTGAAGATAACAGTATGAAATACACACACACACAGAGAAAGCCAAGAATCGGAATAAATTTACATGGAAGTCAAAAACAACAATGAGCAGTATCCCATTTAGACAAATTTTGAATTCTGGATCATGAAGGTGGGTCAGTTATAAAATAGTTGATCAAAGAAAGACCAGACATGAGTTTTGAGAAAATTGAGATCAACTGCAGAACCAATATTAAAACATTTTAACACTTAGCATTCCAGAACAGACCTCTGTTGTAGTGTTGCTACAGCAGTTGACAATATCACTATACCATATACATACACTCCTTGAGAGTACTACCCATCAGGAAATTACATGATATCCAATAAAACATTAAATTCATACTAAAAAAATTTGGAATTTAAACTGAAGAATCTTCAATAAATGTAATCGCTTGCAGATAAAAATCTTACAACACAAAACTTAAAAGGCATGGATTCATTCTTGACAATTGCACTCACTTGCATAATTGCAAACAAAGTAATCCTGTACTTCTGCCAAATAAATGAAAATGTTTTTTTTTTTGTAAGGCTCAGGTCCTTTAATTTTAGATTAATTAATTAATGCAAATTGATAAAATTACAAACCGTGTACTGTTATTTATATACTTATTACAAACCAACTATATTCAAGCATGTATTGTTTGAAACCGCATTGTGAGATATGGTTGTATACACCTAAAACAAAAATAATTTTTTTGCATTTCTGAAACTAAAAACAATTTTCTAGCATATGAACATTTTATTTAGATGGCTGAACTGTTGTAATTATACTCTGCTAAAGTTTCATGTTATATTGCAATCTGCCAGCACGAACAGCAAAAATGGTTTCCAAGAAAAACATTCTTGCACAAATAGCACGTGCAACATGGTTTCTCTCCAAAACAATTTAAGATTCACATTATAAGAAATTTACTGTGTAAAAATTTTGCAAACTTTGTTTAAAAAATTGCTTTCATTTGAGTCTAAGGCAAAATGTTGTTAACTGCAAATTACAAGTTACTTGATAACATTGTTCCAACAATGTGTTTAGGTTTGACTGGCTTCTCAAATCTCAAAATGCCCCTCTGGATTTTTGCATTCCACATACCAGAGGCATAAAATTTATTTATAGACAAAAAAAGTTAGAGGGAGTAAATAGCATTGCACAGCACATCTGCAATGAATAATTTAAACAAATGCAGTGTCAGTGGCAACTTGACTGGCTGTTTACATCAAATAAATATATATAAATATAAAGAAGTTTTGGAGTGTTTCTCCCATATCTTAATTTGCTTTGAATACCTTGTAATAAGATGCTGATAGATATATCCACAATCTACAAAAATCTCACAGTAGTGATTCATACTAACATTAAATATTTTTTTTTAAATATCAGGAAATTATATACATACATGTTAGTATGAATCACTGCTGTATTTCAAGAAATTATATATACATACATAAGAAAAATGCATATATAAACATAAACAAGTTTTAAAAAGTTTAATTGGTATCAGTGCTGATAAACTTGTACTATATATATATATATATATATATATATAGTTCAAGTTTTCCCGGTAAGCATATGCCTTTTGTTGTAGAATTTAAGATGTTTAAATTGTTTACCCATGAATGTCTCTATTTTTCAGATTAGCTAGACCTACATCATGCTAATTTAAAAGTTCTGGATATATAGTATAGTAAAAGCTTTAGTACTTGAGAAATTAAGAAAATCCTTTTTCTTAATTGTTAATGGAAAGTCAGGTTGGAATTGAAGATGTTTCTTTGGCAACATTCATTAATAATTCAGTTTTGAGCTTAGCGATCAGGTGTTTCTTTGGCAATCCTTTACCCAAGCATGTGTGAGAAGAACATGTTTCATTTTAAAGCAAGATGGAAAATTATCAAATACAGGCAGCCCTCGGTTTGCGAGTTCAATTTACAAAGATTCACAATATAACGCTGTATCCTGTGTGTACTTTCTTACTGTAGCGTGGCTGACTGTGAAACAACGCTAGCAGGCACTTTAGTGTTTTGAGTGTTTACCTTGCTACTACGACGTATATGTATCAAACCTAGTTTTACTGTTGAATCTACCTAATTGTTCTATTTAATTTCTTTTTTACATACATACGCATTTAAATTGATAAAGTATTGCACATAATTGTATACAATGTCTGATAAAAGAAGTGCAGAAAAGTTAGAACTTGGTGTTAAGAATGCATGGAAAATCACACTTGAAAAGAAGATCGGCAGACAAGTGCTAATGTCTGTAGAAGTATGAACTTACCTCCAGACTGTTACAATTATGAAATATGCAGATGGAATTAAACAGTCTGCAAAACAATCTATGGCAGTACTAAATCAGAAAAACATTCCTCTGACACAGGCTGTTATAACTGAGAAAGCAAAAAACAATTTTTTAAGATCTTAAAAAGACAGATGGAGGCAAAGAAATATTTTTAGGAAGCAAAGTTCATGAGATTTTAAGGCTTGAAGTGCCAGTGTCAAATTATGTGGTGAGGTGGCAAGTGCAGATGTTGCTGCTTTTCCTAAAGAATTTCAAGACTGTAGAACAAGGAAGTTATCCTCCTGATCTTTTTTTAATGTTGATGAGACTGGGCTCAACTGGAAAAAATTGCCATTACACACTATTTCCTGTGAAAACCGTTCCGCTCCAGGTTTTAAAGCTGCAAAAGATACACGCTTTTGGTGCAAATGTCTCCGGAACTTTGAAGCTTAAACTAATGTTAGCGTACCATTCACAGACATCACATGCCTTCAAGGATCTGAAAACCATGCTGCCAGTCTATTGGAAATGAGACAAGAAAGCTTGGGTTACACAAGACATTTTTATTTTTAGATTGGTACACAAATTATTTGTCCTACCTTACTTTGCTTCTGATTTGCCAGCCAAGGCATTGCTTCTATTGGTTAATACCCCTGGATATTCTCAAAACCTTACTGAAGTAAGAACACCATTGAATGTCAAGGTTGTTTAGATGCCCCCAAACACATCGCCTTTGCAACCAATGGATCATGGGATTATATCAATCCTCAAAGCCTATTACCTCTGTATAACATTTATGGAAATGTTAAGAATCTTGGACACTTCAGGAATAACTATTAGACTATTGGTGGTCATTCGATATTTGAAGGGCATTAACATCAAGGCAGCTTGGGACAAATTGTCAGCAGTGTTTAAAAGGAGCATGGCAAAAACTTCTTCCAGCATTTATTTATGCATGACTTCGAGCAAGAGGAGAATTGAAGACGTCACCAAGCTTGCACAAGAAGTGGGATAGAAAGATATTATTACAGCTGAAGATGTGACAGAAATCTTAGAGCCATGATACATTGTATCGTATTCTTGCAAGCAATTTGACTGACGAATTCTGCGAAATGGACCACTATTGGGAACGGAGTGCGAACGTATAAAGGAGTGTAATCGCATCTATTCGACCTTACACTGAACTCCTTAAAGAAAAAAGTCACCCGAAACCAGGAACTTCAACATAGAAATACATAATATCTATTCCTAGTTTCATATTTTTTGTATATAATTGTTTTGTTTTCATTATTAAAAATTTTATTTTAACAAATGTTATAATATTACATTTTATTTTATTTTAAAAAATGTTATATGTATTATCAAAGTTTTAAATGTTACACATACTTTATGACCGAACATAACATACTATGTACCTCCCATTAAAAATGAGTTGTTTTATGTCTGTTTTTTTCAGGAATGGAAGCGAGGCGTAAACCAAGGGCTGCCTGTACTTCAAAAGCACACAATCACCATGACATTCACTTCTGAGAAATTTTTTCCATAAGGTGCTATTTGTGAAATGCTTCTGGTTTGCTTAAATCTGCTTACTGAGATTTCCAAAAGCAAAAAGGGAGATCATCTATTTTCTGAAATCCCCATTCATTACTTATATGTAAAAGAAAGTGGAGATCTCAAGATCAGGTTAGTGGAAACAAGTTACATTTCAGTTTTCAGGAGCATTGTGCAAAATGATAACTAAATAACTTTAATTTACTTGTGGGACATTTCATAAGCTAGCCCCACATTTTCTCACATTCCCAAAATCACGATCAGTTCAAATTGTCACATCATTCAAGCTGTCTTAAATACTGATCTAACAGTTCTTCTCTTTTCAAGTATAATTAGGAAAAACAGCTTAGCAGATAAGGGTATGTAACAAATTATTTAATAGATTACCAATTGTCTGCTGTTTTCAAAGAATTCATTAAAAATTTGTCAAAAATGCTCTCCCAAATAGTAACTTGTTTACATGTGAAATTAAGCAACCCTATTATAATATTTGAAAATATCACAAAAATGCAGATAATTCTGATTGGGATATCTTTAGCCATTATCAATCCACTATAGGATGAAGCCTATCCAAATCTAATCCTGCCTACAGTTTTTTCTCAGTCACTCCAAATCCAAAATACTGTACTTTTTCCATCTTCAGCAATATGAACAGCCCATTGCCACCTTTCACTCTATAATCAAAACTGATGTCAGATATATATGACTTGATTATTTCTGAAAGGCAGCTTTGTAAAGCTGGGCTATTTTTAGTTATATGGACTCAAAATGCTACAACTTAGAGCCAAGTTATGGCATCTTGTTTATCAAAAAAGCAACCAATTCCTTTGTTTAAATTTAGAGTATATTAAGCATTATCAATACATTTAGACATCCATGAACTGTTTCAGCAAAATCCGAATGATCTGTCCAAAATACCCATTATTCTAAATCAGAGCTATTAAAAATTAAAAAGAACAACGCTAAAGCGGCAGTCAAGTTAAGCTCAATTGGTAATTGCAATGTTTAGCATAAACTGAACATTGTAATTTAAAAAAACTTTGCCAGCCAAGTTGATAAGAAGCTAGCATTTCTATCTTACTGAAAGCACAAAAACTGCACTTTGGAATTCCTATTCTAAAAGAATAGGAATTCTGATGGGTGCAGTCTAAGTACCTCAGGTTTACCTGTTGTGGATGAGATTTTCAAACTTAATAATTGGTAATAAAACCAATTATATCCAAAATAAAAAAAAAGCTTAAAACATCCCATGAATTTTAAAATTAAGTTTGTAGTATTGCATGCAAAGCAATTTTAAAAGTTGGCTAATTTATCTTGTCCAACTTTTTATCACTTTCTGAATGGGAATGCTAAACTACAGTTAAATGTGATAAGTTGTTATTGCTTACATTCAAATTAAAAGTGAAGCAGGTAATAGAAACAAAGCATGAAAACAATCCTTTAAAAAAAATGGCGTACTTCAAACTCTACAGGTCTGAAAAACAAGAGAAAAGTTTTGGTTGAATCGCTTTCTGAAGCTAATTCATTCTTTAAATTCTTTTAAACTATTTAACATGAAATTTTGTACTTAGCACTGTTAGCAATAATCTACTCAGTGTAGTAGAATAAATAAGAGTACAAATAGTTTTAGGAATAGTTATAGGAACATGAAATATTACTAATTTCCCATAAAAACAGACATTTATTGACAATCTTTGCAATTGGCAAACTATGCAACAAATTAATTTCTGAACATTACCATATAGCCGTGTACATTTCTAAGAGTACAGCTATTAAAAACGTCTTTACAATGTGCAGTGAACAATGCTCAATTATGTTATTGGAATTCCTCAGGGAAAGTATATCAAAAGTAAATGCTTTCATGTTATTTCACACAGATGAAAGGAACAAAATAACAATGCAAAAACAAATACATGAACCTATCACTTCATAATTCAAGATAGCAGTACAGTCCCTATTTTTAGACTGACCAAAGCATTTGATGGAATTACAAAAACTTACTGACAATCAAGGAATAGATGGCATATTTTGATGGCCAAGAATGACAAGATGATGTTAAGTAGATCTTTAAAATTAGTCACAGAATGGGTTCAATGTTTTTCCAGAATTTACAACCTTGTTTGGGAGAATAATGCATTATCAAGGTATTTAAAGATAGAACACTAGTAATGCCAGCTGTAATACTGCTGTGAAAAACCAAGCTCAACTACTAGTGGCATATCAATGCTCAGTAAACGTAATCAGGAGCCAGTAAATGGAAACCTCTTGGTCATCACTGCTTTTGTATAGCAACCTTAACAATTTCTCTGATTAAATTAAATTAAAGCCTTCAAGGCAAAGATGTTTCATAGACAAGATGTAAAACATTTATCCAAATGTGTTGCTTTCTTTAAAAAATATATTAAATTAAAATGATACATAAAAACTGAATTACATTAATGAAAGGAATAGGCTGCTTGAAAATCTCTACATTGCAGAATTGATATTAAAACACTAGAACAAAAATTCTTGAACACCTTCAGTTCTTGATGTGTCCAGATTTGAACGGCTTATTGTAAGCGTGCTTGCTCTAATCATGATAACTGTAGTATAGATCAACAGTACCATCTTTTAATTTCAGATATTTGATGGTACCAATGTCTTGGTTGATGTTAACAGCAATGTAAGCTTTATCAACTTACAGATGGATACTGCAAAGTGCACTTATTCATAATGTAGAGAGGTAAAACTAAGGATATGCACAACTACAATGAAATCATACCTTCAGTCCATAGCAAATGCTATGTTTATGTAGAAATGTCAATGTGACAATATTCATTCATAAATATTGTGAATGAATATTCACTATTGAATATATGAATCAGCAATTGCATACATCTCCACTTCTAGATTAACCATAACACATGTATAAACAAAATGACCTCCAAACATAGGAAACAGAAAATCAAAGAAAGATATAAGGTTCTTCCAAACCATCTATTTAGAAAATGCGATTCACACAAGCAATATGTATATATATTGCTTTAAATTGGTCAATATATATCATCTATCATCATCAAATTCCTGCCATGCACCCTCAAGAGGTGTACAGGATGTGATAGTACATGAAAAATTTACATCATTACTAACTTCCATCTACAATTTTCTTCCAGATCAGTGTTACCTGTCAAGACTCCAATATTATCAGATCTTATATCTGTCATCTAAGGCACTTTGTACCGTATCAATTCCACCTATATCTTGGTCTTCCTCTGGGCCGTTTTCCTGCCAACCTGACAGAGAACACTTGTTTTGCTAATCTTTCCTTGTCCATTCTCAGGATTCTCATATCTGCAGTCTCTAGTCTTTGGTCAAGTGTTTTACTTCTGACCCAGCTCTCAGAGCCATGAGTTAAAACTGGTTTGAAAACTCTTGTATACCACTAATTTAGTGTTTAGACTAATTTCTCTTATTCCATATGAATGTATTCAATCTACTTCCTACCTTACCAGCTTTGTTGATTCTGTTGCCTATTTCCATATTTAATTTACCATCTTCACTAAAAATCGTGCCTAAGTATGTGATGTTTTACTTGTTCCACTAATACACACACACACACACACACAACTTGATGGTAAAGCAGCCAACTGCCTAAATTCGTTCCACATAAAAATCACTGAAATTATAAACCAATTAAACAGATGTTAGGTGTCGCCACCATTTCAAACCTATTTTAACAAGGTAGGTTAAAACATGCACTTTAGCACATGTAAATAAGAAAATTAACAGCACTTTGTGGAATCCTGGTATGGTACTGCAAATTGCTTAATATCGAATTCAAATGTTTCAGAATTATAATTTGAGTGATGCATTGTGATAAATAAATATAAATATGCTCTGGTAAGAAAACATTTCTGCTTACTTTTACTCTCCCAGAATAAGGAGAGAGAAAACCCTGGTCCCTTATTAAAAAAAGTAATAAGGGATAATTGATTTCTTAAAAAAACCAAACTGCTTATTATAAAAGCAGTTATGAAAATATGTCTTTTAGGTTTAAGTGTGCCAATTTTACTGTGTATATATGTATAGTAAAATTAAGATCAAAATGCATTTATCCTGTCATAAATAATTGCATGCAAGAATTATTCGAGATGTAAAAATTTTCAAATTTTTACATAAAAAAAATGTAAATTAAGCAATGAAATGCCAAAAATATGAAACCATATTAAATCTTAAGAAATATAAGTCCAGATAGTGACAGTAATTTGCTACAGGTTTTTGGAATTCTGACCTTATTTCAACTATCCACTACCAAGATGAGAAAGCCTCCATAGAGCTCAGTGACTCACTCAGCCAGAAGAATTCATTACTTTCAAATGAAGGTGAATTTTAAATCAGTCATATACAGGCAGCAAGGACTTTCCTCCCACAAAAACCAAAGCCATTAACACTTTGTAGATAGGATTAGCCAACCTATCAGAGCATCAGTCAAAATTTCAAAGCTATGATAGGCCACAAACCTTCAAAGGAAAATAGTTGAGTATGAGTTATCCCTTTGTAAAGAAGTGCTTAAGTTATGTATCCAAAACACAACTGTAAAGGAAATTATGCAAAAATGGACAAAGTGTAAAAAATTCAAGTTAACAGGAAAAATTTTGCTAAAAACAATAAGAAAAATACAATTAGATTAAATAAAAAAAAAAAAAGCTACCCTTCAGTGTCATGATGCAAGAAACAAGGCATGTGAAAACGAGCTAGTTGATGAACAGTTAGAAGTTTTCTTAAATATTATGTATAGTGAATAGGCACCAAAAGTGCAAAGAAAGATTTACTAATGGTTAATGAAATAATTAACTTCAAATTTTACCTTGGAATTGTTATCAATGACAGTTTGTTTTTAGATACCATCATTGGAAACAATGCATGCCAATAAACAAACTCACTTGAAATCAAATTTCATAACCCCACACAAAGGTCACAAGATCTACCAGGATTATGTACTGGCAAGTGATTATGGTTTAAGAAAGACTTTCTAGACCTAGATGGATTCAGTTATGAGTGCCTTACAAAACTGAAATGTTAGATACGATATCAAGTGGTGACAAGGCTATTTGGAGGAAAATTGTCGAATGAAGATAAGAACAGTAATATAATTTAATCATGCTGTCATTGTAGCCTATACAATCTTAAGAAAATGGTGCCAGTGGCAATCAGTTGGAACTTGGTCAATCATGAACACTATCCAAAAGGGATTAATGATTTCATTCAATGCTCAAGCACTCAAAGCTTCTAGTCATTCATTATAACAAGTGGAGTTTAACATGCAAATATTAAACATGTTTTCATTCTTCCCAAAGATAAGATTATACCATATGAATTTTGTTGCAATGGAGGAAAGATTTCAAGAATGCAACTTTGTTGCTATATGAAAGGAAGTAACATCCAACTTATTAATGCCTGAAAATTATACTGATCCCAATTTTTACTGGGAGTCAAAAATTGCTGTTGCATCACTTGAAAACTACAAAAAATGCAACCTAAGATGTTCTAGGTAAAAGCATTCCA
Organism: Typopeltis vanoorti; assembly: GCF_054136105.1. Lineage (NCBI taxonomy): Eukaryota > Metazoa > Arthropoda > Arachnida > Uropygi > Thelyphonidae > Typopeltis > Typopeltis vanoorti. Next base: position 92,425,003 of record NC_143565.1, read on the forward strand.
ATAGCAGAGTACAAGATAAATTATTGAGGATTTTGTTTGCTTTTTTTTGGGGGGGGGGGGGGGTAATGCACTTTCAATTTGAAATATAGCACCTTAGCTTACAAGTGCCATTATATGGAATACAAAGTAACCATCATAACCTTAACACATCTTTTTTTTTAAGTTGTATTATATAAATGTGTATTGTTTCCATTATATTTATGAGTATTTAATAACGATGTTAAGTAAATGTGTTAATGAACTGTTTGATTCAATAGAAAATTATTAACAGATCCCCCAGTCTTATTAAATTGAGGACTCAATGCAGTATACCATGAAAGCATTGTCGAGGGAAAAACCTGTGACAAACTCCATCTACGTTAATAAAAAATTCAGAAAATAAAACATTGTAAGTACTTAATGTTTTATTTACTTAAAAGGGCATATGCATAAATCGAGGACAATCAAATGGCAAACCTCAGTACTTTCTGGTTGGCTGTAACAATCCAATTCTTGGGGCAGAGCAAAAGATTTTTTTTTTACTTGCTTAAATGCTGGCCAAGCAGATAGTACATCCTCTCTCCAAGGTTACAGGTTTCCCACACATACATTTAATTGTCTTTAGGTGGGAGGTTATCCATTGCCCAACTTACAAGATCTAAAGTAGCTTAAAAAAGTTCATTTAGTCTGCATGCAGAAAGGGTTTCAGACTAAAATGAATACAAAAAGATATTTAGCCCACCACAGTAAAAACTAGATTCACAAAAATCCTTCCATGGGTGGAAACTGCATAGATTCCTGAGATTCCCAATTTAGTAAAAGATAGGCACAACTGCTCAAACCATTCTACACACTAAAAAAGTTTCAATGGCCACTTATTGCTTATACTCCCAAGAAAACCATTTAATGATTTTCTATTCCAATTTGCTCTTAAGCTTCATTTTTTTTTTTTTTTTTGGTCAACAAGATGTAATAAGGAATTTGTATATTTTGATATGGACAAGGTTGTGAAAACCATTTTAGGTATTTTGCAACATGAATAAGCACTTCTTAAATTTGGTTTACTCATGACATCATTACACAACTCAAGCTAGATTTTATTCAATTTAGATACTCTAAATCATGGAAAATTGACAAGCCATCCCAAATCTGAACTTATTTGGAGAGGAAACCATTAAAATGACATGCTTTAGCTGGATGTTTGTGCATTACTCTACTAGTTACAGCTGGCATATTTTTATTGGAAAATTTCGACAATGCAATTCCATAAAATGATATGCAAATTGTATAATCATTCCAATTTTGATTACACTTGAAATCTGGAGAGTAATCATTAGATAAGGCAAAGAACATGTCAATGTGTTACAACACCAATAGTTGACATTTTCTTTCCGAGAAAATCAATTCTTTCAATTAAGTTTGAGCCACCATAACAAAAGAAAGAACTGAAAATTCAACTCTGAATAAATTTCAAACTAATGAGTTGTGCAAGATGTTTCTAAACCAGTTAGAGATTCAAGACTAGTCAACCAAACCATAATTTTTATATTGGTAAAAAATGCTTCAAAATAATTCCTAGAGTTTGAAAAAACTGAAATTTGCTATTTAGGTGTTCACTTAAAATTGAGCTGTTTCAAACTGGACCATTTTAATAGCAAAATAAAGTGTATACTGTACATGCTAAGATGGCTCTACATTGTTAATTAGTATTAACATACAGGAATGTCATTGCCAATTAAATTTTAAGCTGCCTACAATTTTCATCTGCTAATCATAATTTAGAATGTTGCACATAAAAAGGTAACTTCAATTACCTTTGTGATGGAAGCATAGAGAATTGACTACATGAGCGCTATATTTTCTAAGTGATGTCTTTGTGGGTACCTTAAATATGTTTATATTAACACATGCATTATGGATCTTCTCACTAAACCAGTTGACAATTAGCAGTGCATCAAGTTCCCAAATTCCCCAGTTGTTTGGGCATTAAACTTTGTTGAGAAAAAGCTTTGGCAAATTTTGCAACAATCAAATATTACCAAAAATTGGGTTCTTAGGTTTTTCACCAATGATGGAAGACTAATGATGCATGGAAGACTTGAACTGCTCTGTACTATAGATCTCTGTCTTGTCTTTCATCAATAAATACAAGTCATAATTGGCAAGGTGGAAGCTGGCTTTGGCAAACCACAAGATTAGGTCAACTGTTTATACTAAAATTTTCACTTGCTTTATGACATCTATGATAAAAATTCTTTTGGAAGGATGTGGTTCAATTTTTGAAGAAAAATTTAGTATTAAAATCTTTAAATTTCTTTCAGGCTTTACAAGTCTCTGGTTTCTATACAGAAGTGGTCAGGATGAAGGCTTAAAGACAAGCTCGAAGTATGACTAGGGTAATGGTTCTAAGGCTCATTTTTCACCATCCAAATTGTTGTGCAAGTTGTTAATCTTCTAAATTAGCATTCTTTTCTTCACTTGGACCTTTAAAAGTACAGTGCCTTTGTCTTCATTAAAAACAACAGGTATAGGGCAATCAAGCTAATTTTGGGCATGACAGTGCCAATCTGCTCTTCATCTAAAAATACTTTGAACTAAAAAAAAAAGCTGTCTTTTTTAAAAAAAAAATGCCACCAAGTTTAAAATTAGGATGTTTCAAAACTTTTTGCAGACTCAACAATGCACCCACTATAAAATTATAAACTATACTAGAAGGTTTCACTTTTATTCTGCAAGTCACCATTGGTGATTATACTTCATTCCTATTTTTAAAAAAAATAAAAAAAAAATTATTCCATTCACGTTGCAAAACTTATATAATGCTCTTTTTTTAAAAAGTCTGTGTAGAAATTCAAACAAATTGACATCTCAAAAGTTTAGCTTTTTTTTATTGAAAGTGATGCACGAACTTGTTTACATGGCTATTTTAAACTTCAAACATGAAAAGTCCCAAATTCCCCCCTTTGGAATTATGCTGGTCACAAATATTAATACACATGAAATGGGCAAATGAAATCATCTCTATAACAGAGATCTAATATAAAGTTAATGAGAAACGACATGCAGAACACTTAAGTGATTCACTTGTTGGTATGCCAGAATGGTTCTCTTCTATTACTGATGATGGTATTTGCAGTGGTGCAGTTTATGTGGTCTTGAAGTTACCAGGTGCTGGAGTTTCTGTTTGAAGAAAAATTTGCAGAGTTATGTGCAGTCAATAGCAATCTTATCAAGTCAGTAAAAACCAACTTGATACAGATCATAAAATTAGGTGGCAGAAAAATTTATTCAAATAGTTTGCAGTAAAATGTTATTCAAAAGATGAACATAGTTGTAGTAAAAAATTTACTCAAAATCTGTTAAGTTGGCAGAAACAATATTGTAATGAAGAACATCTGGCACTAAAATTGCTATTTTATGTCTCCTTTTGCAAAATGGTGACATGCATGAAATGTAGTTCAGTTTGAAAGTAGAAAGATGCAACCTCATTTCATACAAGTTGGTTGTTGTCATAATTTACGTAACATTAAGTGGATTTATACAGCTGAAGATTTAGGATGCAGTATAGCATATAGGTCTCCTTTTGCAAATGGTGACATCTTAATATTGATGAAAGTAGATTCGAAATGCAAATGCACATACATTAATTGGTTACAGTAACTTAATGCTTATAAAACAATGCTTGAGACTAAATGACATCTTAGGCAATGTTCTTAATTTCAGTTAAATGGCAGCAAAAACAAATGCACTGAAACTTCTGCTGTCATGTATCTTTTTATACTGAAATGTGAGCAAATGTCAAATAATTTCAGCATGAAGTATTTCAATCTTTAAATTGGTCCAAAAATTTTAGTTAATGATCAAGTCTCACTAAAGATGCAAAAATCTATGGTATGAAGTTCAGAAAGGTAATTATAATGCACTTCAAAAATCCTAAACGAAGTTTATAGCCAGTAATCATTGATGCAAAATTAAGATAATAAAAAGAGCATTAGTATATTTGGAATAGTTGTTCCAAGATTTCAACTGTGCAATGATGCTAAAAATCTGCATTGAGAGAATGTGAATTTTAATTCCAATATACTCAAGTCTGCTCACATTTAAGACAGCTACTAGAAGTCTGCTTTGTGAAAACAAATGCTTCCAAATACAATATTACGTATTTAAATTCCAAGTTGGCTAAGACAAAGATTGCATGTCGGGGATAGTTAAATTACCACTATACCTGTTGTGTCCAACTGGTGACCTGCTGCGATATCCGGAACTCTTGTAGTCACCACCACTGCTTCCCATTCCATCATGTGAATAAGACATTCCATCATATTGGTCATCACGATCACCAGAGCCAGAGAACCTAGAACCCATTCCTCCTCTTCTTCCTCTTCCACCAGAGCCATACTGACCAGAGCTTCTGTATGAATCAAATGATGAACCTCCCCCTCCTCTTCGACTCATTCCATATCCACCACCACCTCTGCCACCGCCACCGCCACCACCACTACCATATGAATCTCTGCCTCCACGGAAGTATGGCCTACCTCTTCCACCACCTCTTCCTCCACCATTATCACGCCAGCCTCCTCTGCCTCTACCCCGCCCTCCTCGTCCACCTCTGCCACTATTGCGAGACATTTCAACCCTGATACGAGATCCATTTATTACTGCTCCATTCATAGCTTTAATAGCTTCATCAGCATCTCTGTCATCATCATACTCAATAAAGGCAAAGCCAGGAGGATTTTGTGCAACCCAAATGCTATTCAGTTTACCATACTTGCTGAATTCCCTTTCCAAATCATCCCTCCCCATGTTATCACCCAAACCTCCAACAAAAACAGATGTAGGCTTCATTCTGGATATTCTGCTTCTTTATACCTACAAAAATGGAAAAAGAAAAATTCTGTATGGCTTATAAAAGCATATTTACAAAAACTAAGTTGATAAATAATAAAATACATGCCAATTTTAAGTTGCACAGCATTCATAAGATCAGGATTTAAGTCAATGAAGAAAATATATTGCTTTAAAAAAATTTTTAAAGTATATATTTACATTAGATTTCAGAATCACCTGAAGTTGAACCTGTAACTTGCTAATTCAAAAAATCCACAACTGTTCAGTCAAATGAGACTTGTATTAGAATTGTTACCTATTTTGCACATTACTACAGACCTGTTATGTTTGTCACAATTAAGATATCTCCAAGATACTAGAAAACTACATTTAATCCTTTTTTTAATGTCACTACACAAAGATGATTATGTTGTGCTAAAAATGATTCAAGCTTGACAAGTGACAATTGGCATAATTTATTCCTACAATGCATAATTTATCAAGCAATTGCTTATTCTCCCCCATACAGCAGGAACTGATATTTAAAGACAATTCACACACCATGCTGTTTGCATCATGCATATTTTTTTATATGGATCTCATACAATAAAAGACCTTCAATGTATAGGATTAGCAACACATCATTGCTGTCTTTGCATGATAGCATGCATGTCACTTAAACTTTGTCCCAGCCAAATGAGAGCCAAAGTATGTGCATAACATGAACATAGTAAGCAGCACATTAAGATAAAGTGGCTGTCCACAACATGTGAAAGTTGTGCACAAGACGGTTTAATGAGCAAGAAGCATTAACATCTTAAATAACCAGTAATCACTTCTTTGCACTGAGCAATCCTGTACAAACTGTTAATGGTACTAACCTTCACCCACCAATTCCCCTGAATCAGCAGTAGAAACTCCTTTAATAGTTGTGATAAGTATCAGATTTTAACACCCCAGAAAATATTACTTAAATTCATCCTCTAAGATGAATGCCCCACACTACAGAAAGTAATCAAAATCATAAAATTACCCAGCAAACCAAACAGACTAACATCGTACTTTATTCTTCAAGTAGTAATAAAAACTTTTTTTTTTTTTATCTTTATATGGATAAAGATCACATGGATTCTCATTATTTCATTCCTTATAATTAGAAATGTCAAATTAACAAAGGTGAGCATATAAACAACTTTCAAAAAACATTCTATTTTACAATCCAACTTTCTCTAACATCCCTCTGAACTATGCACAATTCTGTTGAACTTGATGGTAATATATCCACCTAGAAAGATTAAAACCCTGTGCAATCATGGATGGAGCAAGGGTTTAAATTAAGCTAGAATCCTATTGTGTAAAACAAACATGCTACTTTTAGGACTAGTACACCAAAGTATCCACATTTGTAAGTAGTAATGTGGAATATGTACTTTTGTTATAGCCTAATGATTCTCAGGGTACTGATAATTTAAATTTATTCATTAAGTTCATGTTCACACAGCACTAATTAGCTACCTACATTTTAGATTCTTGCATGCTGATTTTATTCAAGTGTAATCCACTTATAAACTGAATTTGGAGATTTTACTTCCCACTTAAAAGGAAGTCATTAATTTGGCTATGATTGTGCATCGTGCTACACAGATCAGATCATGTACAGTTTTTATAAGTGTATAAATGTCTAAGTTCACACACTTAAGACTGCTTTTGCTATACTAATTAAAAATTTTGCAAATGTGATTATAACATGAATCACTCTTACTAGCAATAAAATCAGCTAAGATGGGGATGGATCAACCACTCCAGAATGGCATTTAACAGAAAAATCCCAGCATCATTCACTTTAAAAAGGTAAGAGATCAATATAAAGTACTTTTAAACACTCAAACTAATTGATTGCATTTTAATATTTACTGTCACATTAGCAAAATCACAACCATTAATTCCATGTTAGCTTATCGGGGATATTAAATTGACTTAATTTTGCAAACTCTAGAGGAAATTTTTCAAAGCAATTTACTGAATTGTTAAAAAATATGCCAAAAATAAAAAAATTAAAATTTCATGCTAAATAGAAAAATGGGAAGCATTCTACTAACATGACAGTATATTGAAATTTTTCCATGAGGCAAAATATACTCAACTCACATGGATATTAATTAAACATTTTATTAGCTGACATCCTTTACAAAATTCATTTGCATTTCTTCTTGCCTTCAATCTTCTTTAACGTACGAAAAATATGCTTCTTTAAATCTCTCTGATGCCGAACTCTATTAGTTTCTACAATTCGTTTCTCCTTCTTATGAGCCTTTACTCGTTTACACATAGCATCATGCTCTTGTTTCTGTTTGCCCTTATAAACATTTTTCAAAGTTTTCATCAAATGTGCCACATCACGTTCATGGGGTTCTCGTATAACTGCAACCCTTCTACTTTCTACTGTTGACTTAGACTTCAAGTGCAACTTGGGTCTGCTTAAATAAGGCAGTTCCTTTTGTAGTTCTTTTGGAATAATCAATGGACCAAAGTGACGCGGCTTCCTTTCGATGGCAGTATACAATGAGTCTTGGTTTATGGGTACATTTATGTTATGTTCACATCTCAGTTGTCTTAATGTCTTCATACCTTGCCATTTGTTTTTATTCTCAGGTGAAAGCAGAAGTGATGGAACATGGGCAAAAAACTGAGGGACACTTACTGTATACCAAGTTACTAGAAAAATAATATCACTCAACAGAATCTTATCTTCAAATGTAGCACGAAAAGCACCTTCAGGAGCTCTAATTGGTTTTTTAATCTGTCCCCTGATTCCACTGACTGTTTTGATTAAAGCACCTTCAAATTTTGCCACTTCAAGAACTGAATGAAACATACCCTTGATAAAAGCAGTCTTCCTATAAATTTTAAATGGTGTTCCTATGAGTTTTAACTTTTTTTGAATTTCAGGTGATTTATCTACTGCCAAAACTGACCCTGTTACAGAAATTCTAAAATCTGATGGAGTTTCACATACACTCTGAACAGCACAAAATCCATTTTGCTGAGGTATTAATGGTCCCCAAAATGTAGCCATGCAGTGAAGATGTTGAGGTGTATATTTTAAATATCTATGTCGACCATTGTGATCTTCAATATAGTAGAGTGGAATAGTTTGAAACCTATACCAACCAGCTGATACAATTATTGGATCATTGGTTTTCAAAATTTTAGGATACCAACGATGTTTTTTAAGCCTGACCTGGATGTAGCCAATTTGGTTTTCTTTATCTGTAAGTCCCCCTACAATAATAGGGTATGTTGGATCAAAGTTTTTAACAAACTCATAAGGTATGTTTTCAAATTCCATTCTGATATACATTCCTGGATTAAATCCCTCATACAATACACGTCTGCTGTCTTCTATGTTTTTAAATTCACTTCTATTAAGCTGTTCCTGCTTGTCTGTTGCATCTTTAAGCTGTTCAATATATGAATTTGAACCAATCCCATCATATTCTGCATCAAATATATCTTTTTGTTTCCTTTTCTTTTCCATTCTTTTCTTCTGCAACAGTTCTTCAGCATCTTCTTTATCACTTCCAGATATAACATCTTTTTCATCTTCATTTTCTAGGCCTGATGTCTCAACTAAGCATTCCTCATTTGTTACTTGAGATGATTCTAAGTCTTCAAAGTCTCCATATAATGCATCATCTCTTTTCAACAACGTTTCAGCATCTTCAGATTCATTCCATTTGCCTGTAACAAAGTAATTTATCAGTTCATTTCTTTTTTCGTTCAGAGTCCAGTCTTGCACATTACCAACAACTTTCTGCGAGGTATAGTTATCAATATTTCTATGGAGACCTACCACACTTTTTTTAGTAACAAAGAATAATCCACCCAATTCACGAACATCATCTTTCTGAGACAATGAATTAGACAGAGATTCTCCATATATCTCTTTCTCAAAGTTGGTGACACTTTGTTTATAGTAGTCATCAGCTGCTTTATCAAGTAAATTTTCCTTCCACTTAAGAGAGCCAGAGTGCAAATGGTCTATTTCGTTAGAGGTTAGGTTTTCCATAACTTTTTCAGCACTGGATTCTGTTTTGAGTTTTTTCAAGGGCACACCAAGTTCTTCACTAACTTGAATAAAAATCTTGCTATTCTGAATTGCATTCTCATCCTCTAAGTCAGTACTGTGCTTCTCTAACTGATCACAAGTACTCTCCTTTTCTTCGTCACTGATGTCACAATTAGTGATATTAAGTGCCTCAGAAGTTTCCTCACAACTATTTTCTTCCTGTCTATACTCACTTCCTGATTGCTTGATATTGTCTTCCTCATTCTCATTAATATCAGAAATTTCTTGATGAAAATTTAATTCATTATCTGTATCTTCTTCATTACTGTCATATTTTGACAAATCTTTATATAAATAATCACTTTTCTCATCTTCAAATACAACTTTTCTTCTGATGCGATTTAATTCTTCTAAATTATCATCCTGATATTTTTGAATTTTGCTTATGTCATTCTGTGATAATGGATCTGCTCCACTAAAAATTGTGAATTCACTGGATGCCATTTTATTATCAATTGTCTGCTGTGTATTAATTAAAGATAAAACCATTTCACCATCAGCTTCTTGTGAATCTTTTGTTTGCTTTTGCTCTGTGTGTGAATGGCTACCTTTCAATTCAATATAAACAGCATCTTTATCATACACGACACCTCCTACACCAGACATAGGAGCATAGATAAGTCGCTCCTTCTCATTCAGAGAGCGGCGTTTCTCCTTTGTAGGAAGGGGGCAAGGATCAGGAAGAGAAGTTACACCCTTCATCTCAAAAGTCCCACAACCAGGAATATGAAAAATATCTGTTGCTAATGATGTACCCCTTGAATACCCATAAAGGCAAATACATCTGTCACATTTTGGATTCTGTCTGTATTTCTCAGGATCAGTTATGTCTTCCATTCTGTCAGCTAAAACATAGGGATGAGTTGCATGCCATTTTAGTGGTCTAAACTTCATGACTGATATGAACCTTCCAAGATTATGAATTTCCGATTTCAGATATTCGCCCCCAATCATTCCAGAGAGATAAAACAACTTTGCACCTGGATATATTTCAGTCCAAAATCTATGCTGCATTTGCTTTTTTGTCCTTCGAAGTGTCTTGTTATTCTTAAATGTGTCAAGGTGGGTGAGAACACCTAAAACTCTAGGAAATCCATGAGTCTGGCAAATGTTAAGAAACTCAAAAGTTTCCATCTCAAATCCAAAGCTAGCATCAACCATAAGCAACACAAGATCAGCAAACTTAGCAACATCAATCATACAGTTTATGTCATTTTTGCATTCAATCAACTGCAGCCTGCGTTTTTTCCCCGCAACAATTGTAACAAAGCCATTAATGGTAGAGAGTGTTTGTTTTCCAAAATGCTTAATAATGCACCGCATCAGAGTTGTTTTCCCAACTTTGGGAGGACCAACTAATGCTACAGCTATTGGTGGTTGTTCTAACGGAGTACGATCAACAACTGGAACATGCATTCGTTTTTCCTTTATATCCAGTGCTCTTCGTTGATACCTTTCTGCTTTTGCCACAGACTGCACTGCAAAAGCTTTAGGATTTCTCTGCTTAGCAGTCATTTCTTGAATGTGTGCGACTTTTTTCTTTTTCTTTTCAGCTTTGCAGCCACTATGTGGAGCATGATGAGTTTTATGTTTCTGCTTATCTTCACTGTCATCCATGATGCTGTGGTGAAAAAGATGTAATAAATCATTTTAATTATATTGTTTTAATAATTAAAACAATATAAAAATTTTTTCATGAAAAAAAGTTCTTGCGTTCATTTATTCGAATGTCAAAATTCAGTAGATGGCTAAAAACGTTCATGTATATAAACAGCTAAAGGGTGTTTGGTGAAAGTTAAAATGGTTAAACTGTAATTCTATAAAAAATACTATAACAGCACCAAGAATTGTAAAAATTATTGAATGTTACAATAACCAGATGAATTTTTTTTTAGAGCTAGCACCAGGAAATATCTTGAAGTGTCACCAGGTTTAGTTAAGTGACAACTTGCTTTTGGGTTCCAATTAATTATACTGGAGGGGCTGTGTGATATACTAGTGTAACAGTAAGCTGCAATCATCCAGACGACAAAAACCCATGCTTGCTTAAATCTATTATTCTTACTCAGTGTAGCAAATAGTTTGTCACAGAGCTTATTTTCAGCCATTACTATAACTCCTACCAAAGAAAAGGATCAGCCCATTAGTACCATAAGTGAGTTAGCTAATCAGTAAACCCTGCTCTAGATACCAAACATGGGACTTTAGGGCCAGTTCAGGTCTGCAGGACATATGGTGTTTCCAGTGCCAATATTCATGTCCTTCCATTCACAAAATTTGTGCCCAGCCTACAACCTGTTAGAAAGCAGATCAATGACTAAACTACCCTCAATCTGACTAAATGTAGCAAAAATCCAGCATACAAAAACCTGATCTGAGAAGACTTGAAATAGCATAAAGTATGGAATATTATTTACAAAATGAAGATGGGTAACAGTCATTTCTATTACTGAAGCAAGCAGAAATACCTGGAAAGAAAGGTAAATGATCCTTGTCACATTTTGGAAATTCATGACATGACAGAATGAAACGAGGCTCAACTGCAGTAATTTCAAACCAAATAAGTGCAGGCATTGGTGTACCACTACGAATGCAATATTACATGTTAAGAAAATAGATGATGGGATGTAGCTACTGGAGATAGTTATCAAAGGAGTTGGAAGGAAAAAACAGACTTATGGTTTTGATAACTTTGAAATTTAAAAACAAGTGTTAGAAACATATGGGTAATGATGAAAGTAAATGAAAGAAGATCAAGGCCTACAGTCCGTTGAGCATATGCACTACGTACATGTCAGATTTGAAAAGGTGCAATCTGAAAAATACCAAGTCATTGGAGTGCTAGATATATGCCAAGCTAAGGATGGATGCATGTTCCACTGAAGCAGAAGTTTCCAGTAAGATAGAATAAAAGGGCCTCCTACCATTGTAAAAATGGTGAACAGATTTGGCTTGACAAGGACTGCCTATCACCTCCAAGTGCAAAAACAGTGAACAGGTTTTCAATTTAAATGGTTTGATAGTGACCTCCTTTAGCCTTGACATAACAATCTCAGTGATAATACAAAAATGAAGACTGCAAATGGGAGCAATGTACAGATGGAATATGACTGAAGGTAGTTTTTCTAATAACTAAGTTTATTATGGGTACATGCAGTCCATATAGCAAAGTTAACCTGAATTACTAATGACCTAGTTACCAAAAATAAACTAATTGTATAAGTCATATTGGTATTCCTTTAATATCTAGTGGCTATCTGAAGAGTATATGCTTCCTGATTGGTTAGCAAGGATGCAAAACCCATGAACCTGATTCTTATTCAGAACCTGAATTCAGGTTCTGAATAAGAATCAGGTTCATGGTTTTCTTATTCAGAAAACCATGAACCTGGTTTTTACTTAGCAAGAGTGTCTAGCTGAAAACCAACTACATTTAACATATGGTCCATTACTGATCAAACTAACAATTAAGTCACTACAAAAATATTTCACATTTTTATAACTTGATCCTTTATACTTATTTTTAGTTATGTAAGAATGTTGTCTGCATCACTGTATAACATTCCATCTGTTACTATGTGCAGTACTGGTTCTAAAACACTAAATGGAGCAATTCTAAAAATCTAAATGATCTAAAAAAAAAAAAATTACTGTCCAGACTGACTAGTACATCAACAGGTAACAAAAATAATTGGACAAATGAAAAATTCACCATGCATGTGAACAAAGCAGTTGCTTTAGGCTTATAAATGTATTTAACATCCTCTACAAAATGTACACAAACATCCACTAAAAACAAGAAAAATTTTGCTGTTTCTTTAACCTTTCCAGCAGGCTTGGAGGATGACACTGTTTTCCAATACAAGGCCAACCACATTCTGCAGTTCTAAAGGGAACCTGAAAGTCTAGAATAGTTTACAAATAGGCTAAGGATTAGATAATCTAATACCAACATACTATAAATAGCTCTTTGCAAATGGAAGTCACATAAAAAGCCATACATTGTACAGTAGAACTTGTTATGGAAAAAATATTTGTATGAATTCCTGTACATTTATTAAAAAAAAAACAGACTTGCTTTATTTTTTTTAATCTAACATTCAAATGCTAGAATAATCATTCAAGTTTCTATGAGTTAGATAATGAGTAGAAAAATAATTTCTATGAGCTGAGAAATGCTGAGACATGAAGCAGCAAGTGAAAAGATTTCAAATGGTAAATTACACGTGCAAAATGTAGATTTAGATCTCTGAAATGCAGATGCCAATCAAATCAGCTAAGCAAAGGATGTACTTAAATCCAAATACTGTATTTCCAAATAAATAGAAATCCATTATGCTTCAAAATATTTCATCTTTGAGCATTTTATTACATTCAGATGAAACCAAAGAATTTGTAATTAACAAAAAATAAAATGAATCATAAAAATGTGTTTCAGCATGTAATGTCAGGCATATTGTGGTTCAAGTATATATCAGCCATACAAAAATCCAGCACATGAGTAGCCAACTTCTCCAAGCAGCGTTTCAGAATAAACAAAACCTTGTGGGAAAAAATAGCGATTAATTCATCCCTAATGAAAGTTGGGATATATTACAAGATTAAATATTAATGTGGAAACAAAAGTTAATGTAATAATTCCTGATTAATTCTCCTAGAGTCAAGACGTTGGGCCCAGTCTTGGGAAACAATTACGCGAATTTGATTTTATTAATTGGCAACACCAATTAATTAGCTTACGGTTCATTCTTCACGAGTGAAAAAAATAACTGCATAACATGTCAGACATAAGTAAATATAAGTAGAAAAACCCGTTCAATGAAAACAGAGAAAAAACGTAAAAAACCGACTGCATATACGTGCCGGTTAAGCATCTATGCATACATATTTTTTGACGAATTGGCACCGCACATGCGCACGACTATTTCTTCTTGAACGATAGCCAATGACTGACTGTCGCCATTGCGAACAAAGCAGTCTTTGTTAAATTTCACACAAACACCCAAACGGTCGCCATTTTCTGGTAAATGATTTAACAGCGTAAAAAAAAATAAAATAAAATAAAATAAAAGGGGAGTTATAGTTTTATGGACCTTTAGATAATTTTATTTTCTACGAGAAAAACAAGGCATCCAAAATGTCATACATGTAACCTTTTAACAAGAAAATTACACAATTAGAGTATAACATTAAACCTATCGGCCCAATTAATACAAAAACCTGCCGCTTTTTAGAAAATTGACCATATTACTAACATGCAAGTTTTTTTGTTGGCATGGGAACACTTTTGCGTGAGCAATTAAGCAAATTATACCTTATCCGACTATATTCCAATTAATCAAGCATTTCAGACATTATTTTTGATGTATTAAAATGTAAATAATTTTGAAACATCACAAACTTTACATTTCATTTAAACATTGAATTTCTACCTATATACATGTACCTATATATATGCAGCATTATTCATAAACAACACACATCATTTTCGACACATAAATAAATGTGTCGAAAATGATGTGTGTTGCGCAAATATTATATCACATTTATATAATATATATATATACATATATATATACATATATATATACAGACAAAGTAAATCATTTTCGGTATTTTACAGAAATACATGTATATGTTCTATTACTTTTACTTTGGTAAAATATTTTAACAAAGGCGCGAAACCATAACGAGAGCACATACTCACCCAACCAAACACGTAGCCAGACAAAGGAGAAGTGAAACACCGCAATGCAGATCTACGTTCTATATTCCTATAACCAGTCAAAACCGGATCCTCCAGCATTTACGATGACGTCATTATCAACAGCGCCACCACAGAATTCAAAATTTATATTAAAATTAATGAATGATGCTGTTATATTTTTTTAAGAAATGAAAACCAGCATATACTTCCAGAGAAAAATAAATAAAATCTGTAACATCTTTTCAGTGCCCAAAGAGAGTAGGCGGCATCCTTTAGCGCTATCATTTTAGAAATCGTTATAGAGCAACCAGTGTCCATCTCTCGTTATCGGAAAGGAGTGTATTTCAAGAGCTTGCTAGTTATTTACTATTATTATTATTGTTGTTGTCATAATGGGAATTCCATCCAAAAAATGGTCGTATGATAATCCAAAACTCGTTCTGTTGAATTATCTGATAAATAAGCAAATTTAAAAAAATGTGTGAAATTTTAAACAACAATAACAAAAAACTATTTGTATATTTTAATTTTAAAAAAATCTAAAAGAATGTTATTAGTAAAAAATTACTAACAGTAATGTAATATGCATGTCCATTATCTTTTTATTCAAATTATTAAGACTTCCTTGCTACATTTTATACATTATACCTTGCCGATGATGAGGGATGGCAGCCTACAGTTTTTTTTTTAA
The DNA here is from genome assembly GCF_054136105.1 of Typopeltis vanoorti. Classification (NCBI taxonomy): domain Eukaryota; kingdom Metazoa; phylum Arthropoda; class Arachnida; order Uropygi; family Thelyphonidae; genus Typopeltis; species Typopeltis vanoorti. The sequence continues at coordinate 92,440,342 of NC_143565.1, forward strand.
AAAAAGCATCAAGAAATCCTAGGAAGCGCTACCCAAATTGTAAATCCTGTAATACCTTTCCGTTTGTGGGTAATGAGAAGATGTTAGAGGACTTACAATTTTATTAATTTTCTTTTCTTTTAATTTTAAGTTGGATAATATTTTGCCATTTCAAGTTGGCTTTTGTTGGTTCTTTTATTCAATGTTTATGAAATATATTATATTAATAAAAACATGTTAAAAATTCTCATAAGTGATTGGTATTTCACTTTCCTTACTTTCAAGTACATTAGAGAACGCCACTATATTTTCTGTTCGCCTGGTTGGAAAGTCTTGGGTTTGAATCCTGTCCAGGACTTGAGGAACATTCATAAGGTCTCTTCAATTGCATTTAATTTAGCTGGTTTCAGAATAATGAACGAACCAATTTCGAGGAGCATTACTAACAGAAGAATTTGAAATCAAAAACAGAAGAAAGAATACTGTGAGGAACTGTACAATAGAGTGGATAAAGAAAATTTGGAGGAGCCCTCTCACCGGGAAAATTACGATTTGGAACTTCCTCCGCTTAGGCATGAAGTTGAAAGCGCAAAGCAACTTAACAGCAATAAAGCCCCAGGTGCAGATGGAATCTCAGGAGAATTAAGGACAGAGGAGATGGAGGGAAAAGAGTGTTTCATAGATTGATTACAAGGATATGGGAAACAGGATCATGGCCTAGAAACGGGAAGAAGTCGGTTTTCATACCAGATAAGAAGAGAGATATGAAGGCTTGCAAGAACTACGGAAATATTAGTATAATATTTCATGCAAGCAAAATTTTATGGAAGATTAATAGGGTTGAATCAGAGATGCCCGAGGAACAAGCAGTTTCAGGAAAGGTAAGGCACCAGAGATCAGATCCTTTGTCTTAGACAGATCATAGAAAAATATAAAGAATTCACATTCCCTCTGTTATGTGTTTCTTAGACTACTCTAAAGTTTGGACTGTGTTCAGCATGAGAAACTGTGGGAAGGAACGAAAAGAATGGGTTTTCCTCAACACACACTATCAGGTTGATAGCCAACTTGTACAGACTTCTTGTACAACAAGAAGCGATGGTAGGAATAGGTGTTGGACTGACTGATTGGCTTCAGGTTGGAAAAGGAGTTAGGCAAGGATGTTTAATTTCTCCTCACTTGCTTAGTATATATGCAGAGGACTTCATGCGTGAAGCATTGGATAAGCTCGAGAGAGGAATTAGAATAGGTGGTAGATTGATAAGTAACCTGAGGTATGCCGATGATACAGTACTCCTTTGTAATGACAAGGAAGAACTAAAACAAATTCCTGACAAATTTAACAAGATCAGTAATAACAGAGGACTTCAACTCAATGGAGTTGAAGTCCTCAATCCTTAATGGAGAAAGAATTTAGGAAGTCAGCAAGTTTGAGTACTTGGGATCTATTATTAATGTGAAGAAATGCTGTTCAAAAAAGGTCAGAAGAAGATTAGGAATGGTTAAAACAACAGTCCAAGACTTCTCTAAAATCTGAAAAATATGGATCTATCTCCATGGGAACAAAGTTAAGAATCTTGGATGTAATTGTTTTTCCAACAGCGACTTATGGATGTGAGACCTGGTAACAGATAACAAAAGGATAGCTGATTTTGAGATATGGTGTTACAGAAGGTTGTTGAGGATATAATATGCTGAAAGGTGTACAAATGAATGGGTATTAAGGATATTGACAGTAAGATATTTTGGACACATTGAAAGGATGGAAGGAGGACTTCTCAGAACAGTAATAGAAGGTAAAAGAGGAAGGGTGAACTGTCAATTCGTTGGATGAAAAAGAAGATTCGTGGAAAGCGGAAGGGTAGACTGTCAATAAGATGGATGGATGGATGTGTGTGTGTGGAGTGACTGATCTTCAGAGAGTTGAAGCTCCCCCCCCTTCCCCCCTTTCTTGTTGGAAGAAAGGCTTCCAGCCTTGCCACGTAGTCCTGCTGTTGTGAACATATGGATGGACAATAAAGTGAAAGGTTTTTCCTAGAAATCTTGGATTTTCATCATTCAAAAACTGAAAATAGGAATATGCAATAAATTAAAATCAGTTACGAATCTAGCAATCAGTTAAAACTTCTATAGGAAGTTTTAACTGATTGCTAGATTCGTAAAAGGATGCGTTCCATAATGTAATCTTAATCTTCCTAAGAATCGTCTGTTGAATATCGTCGTAAAATATTAACTGATCATCTAAGTAAATTTTTTTAACTCATATGTGTTTAAATTTTAGATGTTTGATTTTGGTAAACAGTCAGACAGTCGCTTTGAAGTTGCATCAGGTGTCCTAAGAATAATTGTGTAATTTTCATCTGTTTAAGCCTTAATTAACCAATTTCGATTAGCAAATGTCTTTTTTTTTTCAAAGTTCTTTCATACTGATGCTGTTACTGGATACTGCGATGACAATGATCCAAATTCGTCGATGTTCAGTAATTGTAATGTCAGGTCTATTGTGGTTCAAGTACACATCAGTTTTAAAAAATCAAGCTTTTGGAAACTGATTGGCCAGTTCATTCTCCATCGGTAGCCAATCAGAGATAGCTGGAATAAGACTATCATTATAAGTTGCAACCGATGGAGAGAGGGGAAAAAAGTGGTGCCATCTCTTGGTACCTTACCCTAATAACATATGTTCATGTCTGAAATACTGGCGGTTCTACGGTACATTTTCTTGACTTCACGGGACGAAAAACCTGAGTTTCCAGCAGAAAAAAAAACCTGGTTGCCCATGCCACAGATCGACTAACTTGGGAAACGGTCAAAGAAAGGCTAGAAAAAGTTCCTCCAGTTGGCGACTAAACTGAAAGTTACTTTGGTAGGCCTAGCATAGAAAAGGATGTAAGCACCAATTCCACTGAGCTATACGGATGTATCACTTTACATTCTAAAATCTTAGGCAATTTCTGCAGTTTCGTTTTTCAATAACTGTAGTGGTTTTATGCAGCCACCAGTTATCAGAGGGAGGAGAGCATAAATACAAAGGAACTGTCTTATCCACTCAGTCATAGAGATAGTTGTAATGAGTGTGGGCAATTTCCCTACAGGAACTAATCACATGTTCTACGGTTTCATCTTTCTGATCGCATAATCGGCATGTAATTATTACACAATTTTCCTTTACCTGTATAGTTTGTAATGCCTGTTTTTGAGTGGCAAGAATAAAATCTTCAGTTTGTTCCTACATATTATTATTATTATTATTATCAGCAAACCTCCATGGAGTCAAGAGACTCATCGGGAGGTCCCACTCTCACAAGCACAGCTCATTATACTTTTGACTTAAATGAATTTACTGTATGGGACTCACCTCACTCTCCATGCAAAATATCTACTCCTCATTCCCTTTCTCACACCCACCTTATACATTTTCCAGGGATAGCCTCTTATTCTCTCCCTGTCTCCAGATATTCCATGAAAATTCTTATCCATTAATCTAGTAATTATCCTTTAACAACTTATACGTCTCGATCATGTCTCCCCCCTCTTCCTTCTATCCACTATGCTCTGTAATTTGCATTCCTCTGAATCGCTCGCCATATATCACATTGCAGAAACCAGAAACCGACTTAATGAATCATCTCTTAACCCTCTCCAACAACTCATTATCCTTTTGAAAACCAGGCAATCAATTCTGTGCACAATTAGCCACATGTGGCCTGATCGAAGCCTTGTCATATCATATCAGTGGTCCTAACAGACACTTAAGCACCCACGACCTTTCCAAGTATTCTTGGACTTTGCTACTGAAACCATACTCAAGGATAAGGTGGTTAGACCTGATGTGTCCTATGTCTGTAGATGCCTGTGTTCACGGGTTCGGTTTGCCTGTTCTGTGGGGGAGGAAAAACCCGAGTTTCTGGTTGAAAGAAAATCCTATTCCTGTATGAGATCGGCTAACTCACCTTTCGTCGAAAGAGACCAGTGTTGTAATGAGATAAATACTAACGGGAATCGAGCCCAGGTCATTCCGACCAAAGGGCTTCATCTATACCGACTGAGCTACGGAGGCTCTCAAAGCCTTGTACAATGTACCTTACTTCTATACAGCAGTGTTCTCCACATCGTTCCCATAATCTACCGTGTTGTCCTCACAATTTTAGCAAAACATCTAATAAATTTCAAGTCCCTACTCGCCATTATCCCCAAATCTTTCATCTCCTTCACTTCCTCTAAAATATCCCCACCAATCCGATATTCTGCATTCAGTCTTTGCTTTCCAAATTTTAAAACCTTACAAATTGCAACAATAAACTGATATCCTCGCTCATTCACAGTTTATTTAGATCCTCTTGGAAACCTATAACATCTCCTCTAGTTCTCATAACTCTCCCCAACTTTGCATCTGTATATCACTGCAGACTACTGTATATCACTATTTAAGCCCTTTCCAATGTCATTTACACACCAGTTAAACAATGGTCCCCAAAAACTTCTCTAAGGCACACCACTAGTGATTTTCCCCTTCTGGGATATCACTCCCTCAAACATACCTTTTGATACCTATCAGAGAGCCAATCTCCAATCCAATGCACTAATCTACTGTCCAACCCCATCTGTTCCAATTTAACTACTAGTTTGTCATGTGGTAATCTATCGAAAGCCTTTGCAAAATCTAAATATATTACTGTATATGCATCTTTCTTGTCCAAGGTATAATAAGTAAGCAGATTGCTAAAACATGATCCCTTTACACCTTGTCCACAGTTCCAGATAAGCTGATTGTCCTATAATTAGATGCCTTAGTCTTATTACTCTTTATGAAGCGGAACAATTTTGCCATCTTTCCACATTTTTCACTATTATTATTATTATTATTGCGTAATAGATATATTGTATACCTACTCTTCTCAACAATCTCACAGAACTTAAAACACTCTCACAGAACACTAAAATAAGAAATATGAAAGTAGTATCCACACAATTAGCACACATCGATACAACTGAAAGATTAGACAGTTATCTACGGAAACACACACACACACACGCGCGCTATGGATAATCCTATTACACAAATTACGTACAGCTGATATTACTATTACCTTAAACCGATATTATCTATTATTAACTATTATTATCTTGGTATTAACTATTTTTATCTAATAAGGTCAAAGCACCTTATGGTAACTTGTTTTCGTAAAATACTTATAAGCTCTGTATTACTTAACCTTGGTATTTCTAAGCCTAGCTCCCACTGATAAGACCTCAATAAAGGTCGAAACCGGTCTGGGTAGTGGCCCCTTGCCTTTAATGCATAGCATCGTACATCTCCTCAAGGAGATGGGCTTTGCATTAAGGGTAAATATTAAGAATAGTGATCAGAGCTTATTACCTTTACCACGAGTTGCCTAGACTTGTGCTACTTTACGGGTCACCTAGACTTGCAATACATGCAGGCGCAAATTTGACTTATATTGGTCTGTTTGCTTACTTGGGAAATGGAGTAAAACCAGGTTTAAAATAGCTTGGCATCTTTAACATATATATTTATTTATTTATTTATTTATTGCTAAGATACAAATTTATTGTTAAGATACAACTAGTTTCGTTGAAATACAACTTCTTCAGGTATCATTGATAAAGAGTAAAATAAAAATAACAGACACATGAAAAAATACATTAACAGATCTAGTATAAAACTGGAAAGAAGAATAATTGAATCTAAAGAAATATCGCTTGATTCGTCTCATATTAATAACAGCCTTAGCTATAATATTTCTGATGCGCACATTGCCACTGTCCAATACTGGCGCACTAATACCAGCTCACGCACGTAATCAACTTCAGTTGGAACTCTAGCAGGCATTCCTTTTAAATGTACTTGTTTTATACTAGATCTGTTAATGTATTTTTTCATGTGTCTGTTATTTTTATTTTACTCTTTACCAATGATACCTGAAGAAGTTGTATTTCAACGAAACTAGTTGTATCTTAACAATAAATTTGTCATTCTCGGTATAAAGTCATTTAATTTCCTTTTTTATATACAGTTCTACCGAGTAAATAATGAACATTAATATATATATATATATATATATATATATATATATACTAGGGGGGACTCCTCCTCTCTGGCGCCTACGGCTCTCCCCCCCCCGCCGAGTTCCGGGCTGGTAAGCCGATAAGACAAAAAACGTGACATAAAAACGTTTCAAATTTCTGTTACATACTTCATTGGTTACAATACTTCATTGTCTTACTGTGTAGCATATCGTTTGGTTTTCCTTGTCATTAACTACATAAAAGTTTTCATACTCTTTCATTTATTAGTAAATTAAATTCCTTCTAGTTTTACTCTCTTTTTTTTTTCTTTCTCTCAGTATGTTATTATTATTTTTACTCATTTTCTTTTCCTCTCACCTTTTTTTTTTTTTCTTTTAAGCTTTTTTTTTCCCTTTTAAGTTTATAATTATGAGTCATGGTATATTTTCTGTTCAATTCTTGCTACTATGAGTTACAGCCGTAGATTAAAGAGAAATGTATTGTAACGATTAAGAATATCATTCTTATCATTTTTTATGAATAAGTTATATAATTGTACGTGAAATTTTATGCATCTAATTTACCAGAGATAATAAAATGTTGAAATTATTGTTATTATTTTCAATTCTGTTTGTTTTAATTATGATTCTTTCTTAATTATCTTTGTATAATCTTTCATAAGATAACTGTCGATGTTTCCTTTTTTTTTTCAAATATCATTTTTATTGGCAAAATGATTCGAACTAATATCATTAATTTAGAGGCATAGAAAAGCTCAAGAACAATGGATAACTTTTTTTTTTGGGGGGGGGGGGAGGGCCTTCGTCCGGCAGTGGACAGAAAATGGCTGATGATGATGAAGAAGATTAATACTTCCAAATCGATTGCATGCAATTTAATGAATGTTAAATCGCATGCAAATAATTTATCATTTGAAGTAGTGCCTACTTCATCAGTTTACTTTTGAAACAATAGTTGGTAGAAAGAATAGCGCGTGCCTGCTCTCAAACAAATTGGTTGCCGGTTTGAATCACACCGTGGGCATTCATGTCTGGGATTGTCTTGTAAGACAATCAATCTGTAACACTACCAATTCGTCTATTGGAGGCGTGAAGTAGTGAAGGAAAGAACTTGACATTGTCAACTGAGATTAGCTCTGCTGACAATGTCAAGTTCTTTCCTAATATCCTCGTTTTTAATACATAACCATTGAATATAGTCTCCAGTTTTTGATTTATTTCTAACCCAGTTCTCAGATAGTCATAAATACTGTCTTGTATGCAGCTAATTTAGTGTTTTGAGTAATTTCTCTCTCTCAAGAACAGTTAGAATGAATTCTCGTACGATTCAATCAACTTACAGAATTTGTCAACCTGATTTTTTTTTTTTTTTTTTTTTTTTTTTGATGGATCAAAACCTACCTACCTACGTACTACTCTCCCATAATTATTTTATGCGGGACATATGGCAGAACAAAAACACACAGATAAATAGTTTATTTATTTATTTTTAAATAAAGTTTATTAAAATCTTTCTCATTAAAATATGGAGTGACTTTAAAAGTACATGAAAATACGCAATGGTCTATAGAAACAAATAACTGGCCACTGGGCTGAAAGTTTTATCCGATATAGCAGTGGTTCTTAACCTTTTCGAAGTCACGGAACAGTTTTGATTATAAGCAAAATGTGGGGAACACCAAAAGTATAAGAGTCATAAAGCTAACAATAAAAATATGCATGGATTTGCCTTTTATAAAAATGGAACTGATTTTAATGCGACACTCGGCTTTTGTAGATGTCAACAATATCAGGTCTAATATGTGATATAGTACGTTCATCTCTTTGTCTAAATTAGTAAGTCTCAGTAGCGCACCCAGAGGGAGGAAGGGGCCCTCCCCATAAAGAAAAAGAAAAAAAAAACACTAGAAAAATTTTCCAAAAAATGTTTACTAATTAAATTTTTTTATTATTATTTATTGCTTGTTGTGTCGTGTATTCTACTTCTATACTACTTGTTTATTTTTGTTTATTTGTAAGCTTCCTATAATAGTACAATATGTTGAATAATCATATGTGTAACCTAAGAGCAACGGTCCATCCAGGTTACGATATGCATAAAGTTACAAAAATTTATATAATGCAATTTCATCATATACGCATATGTACATTCATATAATATACATATTACATATTATTATTATTATATAATAATAATATATAATGTGGGGTGCTGCAACTTTCGAAGTACACACGCACACGCACACGCACACACACACACGCACGCACGCACACACACACACACACACACACACACACACACACACACTGTAAGTACAGTGTATACGTGTTTGGATAAAATATCAAAATTATGGCAAAAATTAAACATGAAAAAATATTGTTTATTTATCGATAAAATTATGCAGTTTGGTATAATTCAAAATTACTTAAAAATAAAGTATATTCTTGTTTTGTTTCGAGTGAAAAGGTCGATAATTTTTTTCTTTGATGTTTGTGTGACTGTTGAAGAATTTTTTCTCCGTTGAAATCATCGCAAGTGCACCTATCTTGATTCATAGTGCTCCTCAGATATGTTTTCATTCTTTTTAATGTTGAAAAACAGCGTTCAGGCTCTGATGTAGTCACAGCAATTGTCAAGAGAATTCTTATCAATACAGTAATTTCACTAAGAACACAATCTAAATTATTTTCTGTTATAAATTTTAACAAGTCAATTTATTTACAATAATTATGCATGTCGGGTCTACTGTAGAATACTCAAAGTTCAGTTTCAAGTTTTTCTTTGTTGATCATGGGATAATGCTTCAGTGCTCAATTTTATTTCTTCTATAGGCAATTTATCCTTAAAATTAGCTAATTTATCTTTGTTAAATAAGTAAATAAAAAATGAACAAAATAAGTAAGACAGAGTAAACACGATAAACACTACGAACACTCTACTACTGACGCAAACTGCATATAAACAACAGTGGAACTGTGCGACGAACAGTGCCCCATTACGCTAATAGCTCGCATTTCACTATGACGTGCGTATGCTTGCGCGCGTAGCAATATGACACTGTGGTAAACACAGTGCTGCTAGCGCCCTCCTAAGTGCTACAAGATGGAATTTTATTATTTTTTTATACAAAATAAGAGAATTGTATAGGATTGTTGATGATAAAATTAAACTTTACAAGCAAATATAAATAAATTAATAAATATATTTATATATCGAAAAAAATTGGGGGTGCTGCAGTTCCGCAGTGCCAAATAGTGGATCACTTGAATTATCAAGATAGCTTTGTTGTAAAATGAATTGGTGAATCATCAGATTGTGCGCAGGTAATGGTTGGGCAATACGAACAAATATCAGACCACTTAAACAAAAGAAGATTGCAACATAATAAGAAAAACAAGAAAATATTTTTAAAGTGCGCTTTTGGGATTATTATGTACATTTAACTGAAAAACAAAAATAACATGTTCTATAAACAATCGATAACGTTTAGTTACTGTATTTAAATTGACAAAATATCACATTTTTAATATTAACAAAAATAAAATATTTATTATTAGAATTAGAATTTTAAATCCTGAACATTCTTCCACAAAAACATTAAAATATACACGACAATGCTACACAGATCTAGAGTTTGGAAGTACATTGAGAGACAGCAAATAATGATTATACGATAAGCAAATTTTGGTGCTTTAAATCAATTAAATAAACATTTCCTTATATTAAAAATACATTATAAATTTCTACCTCACTGGGCATGAGCAAATGTACAATAGTGTATACAAGTGTGTACGTTATTTTCATTGCTCTCATAAACATTTCCAACCAGATCTCATCTATGATTTTTTCCTTATGCCAGTGCTGTCCAAAGCACTGCCCGCGGGTCGCATGCGATTTTGTGCGACCCACCTGTGGGTTTAGATTTTCACGAGCGAAAAAATAAAAGGACAATTTGAATCGAATGCGTATTAGATATTTTAATTCTATCACTAATCGATAATCTCGATGTTGGTAATTTTATTTGGCGCTTTTACATCACTGTTTTTTTTTTAATGCGGCCCTCGGATTACCTAAGGTTGGACCCTGCCTTATGTTATAAGCAAGCAAGTGCTTAGGTGGTACAGTAGGAAAACTATCATATTTAAATTAAATTTATTTATTTATTGTGTGTGAATCTTGTCATTAGAGGGTTGTAAACCTATCATACATTAGTAAAGTGGGTGGGCCAAGGGTTCAGAGAAAAAACATTTAAAAAAAACTTCAGGCCAGCAATAAACCTTGTGATGACCTTGTATCGGGTCATAAAAATCATGTACCAAGTAAAGACATTCATACAGAGGTGAAATTCGGAGCCTTGACCACGGTCAGAAAGCAGAAGCATTGTCCATCGGGCCATAGAGACCATTTTATTATAACTTAATCTCTGATTGGGAAATACTGCTTCCAGATAACCTAATCCTTAGCAAAACTATAGCATTAATGTACTTTATTTTAACATTTTGTGAGTGGCATTAAAAATTATGGAATGTATTTTATTAACTTTTGTCTTAATCCAGGAACGAAAGTTATTGGGGTTCGCTAACTAACTAATAATAATAAAAGCTTCGGGATCGACTTTTATAACAACCAAATAGACGTCAACAGAAGGTGAGGTTAGGAACGCTTTGCATTCGTGTAGTTGCGAAGGGTGCCAATGTCATAAAAACGCCACAGTCGGATATTTTACAAATTATCGAAATTGTCACACTATAAAAGACACTCAGCTACCAATTTGCTAAGGGTGAAAGGGATTCTGTTTTTGGCTTTTGATTGCTACTGTCTCCCCCTCTGCACGAAACATGCAAGAGGTCAAATGGCTGGCAGGCCCCACCTGCAATGAGGAGCAGTGGTGGATTTAAGGTTTTACAGGGAGGTAAGTTTCCAATCTGTGGCCAAGTGAGATACTGATACTCCTTTCCCCAATTAGTAGGTCGCAACAAGACTAAATTTTGCTAGTAGACCAATTGAGTCTACAGGACTTTTTTGCTGGCAGGCCCCTAGCCCTGTGGGATTATTTATTGCTAGTAGTCCATCTAGGTCTACAGGATATTTTGCTGGCAGGCCCCTAGCCCTCCAGGATTATTTATCCTGCTGTCAAAATTTTCTGCTGGCTGGAGATTGCCACTTTGATATGGAAAACATCAAAGAGCAGATCCAGATCCTTAATAAGGAGCAGCCCCTAGAGGTACTGAAACTCATAATAGGCAAACTTGAATCTGACTGGCCGGGTTTCATAAAACAGTACATTCACTCAAATGATCAGGATGGAGAGGAGGAGAATGAGATATCTCAAGAAGAACTCGTTGCTGCTCTGTCACCAAAACCCCCTGTCAAAACAACTCTCAGGGAGAGCATGCTAACAAAAGAAGAACTACAGAGGACCAGATGCATGAAAACTCACCAACACCAGATGTCCTGAGAAACACCGAAAAGGTTCCACCTGTTATCCTTAAGGGACAAGGACAAATGGATTACTATCATATCAGCCCTTAGGGAACATAAAATCTCATATTCCTGGGCTAAAAATCAAGATAAAGGAGTCCAAATCCAGTCAGCCTCAGTCACTGACTACAGACAATTGACAAAACTAATGGATAACAAAAGTCTTCCTTATCACACTTTTGCTTTACTCAGTGAAAAGAATCTCAAAGTAGTGCTTCGTGGGGTAACCGAAGGTGTCACCTCTGAAGAAATCACAGCTGACCTTATGAGTCAAGGCCTAACACCAGTAAAAGTGAGTAGGATGCTCAGATCAGATAAATGGCCAATGCCACTGGTGCTCGTAGAAATTGACAAGGCACAGGAAGAGATATATGAACTGACTGCGATCTGTGGCCTCAGAATTTCTACCGAGCCACTAAGGAAAAAGTCATCAGCTGGGCAGTGCCATAGGTTTGGCCATGCCCCAAAACTTTATAAGGCAAATTACAGGTGTTTGAATTGCGGCCAGGGCCACCAGACTGTCATGTGTACCAAGCCAAGATCCACAGCAGCTAAATACACTAACTGTGGAGGACCTCACCCTGCCAACTACAAGGGATGCATTACACATCCAAAGAACCGAGGGTCAGCAAAAACTACCCTTCCACCACATTTCAATGATGCTCAAGACAACCGTGCAGGGTCGCACCCTGGTCCAAATTATCTCCAACTTGACAACTCAGGAAAGGAAACAAATGCCCAAAACTTATGCAAAGGCTGCTTTATCCCATGATCAAATAAGCTCAAATTTAACATCAGTATTAACTGCCTCACTAGTTACCATGTTACAAGAAGCCATCCTCCACAAAAAGATTCCTACAAGGTACCCGCTCAATTCTGATAGCCCTCAATAATGAATAATAGAAAATTCCATCCTAACTCTCTCATGATCACTGCATGGAATGCCAATGAACTGTTTAACAAAATCCTAGAACTGCAAGAATTCACTCAGAGACACAATCCTGACATAATACTAATAAATGAAACACATCTCAGGCCAGCTAATAACCCCAAGTTACAGAACTATATTATGTACAAAACAGATAGACTCACCAGCAGTGGAGGAGGAACAGCCATATACATTAAAAATTACCTGACCTACAATGTTCTGACCAATCCACAAACCAAGAACCTAGAGATAACAGGCATTGAAGTTCATACCAACAATGCTGGCAATATCAAAATCTATGCTGTATATAATTCACCCAGCATTCCATTACTGGTATCTGGCTTGGACACCATTCTCGGCTTCACAGATTCCATCATCATGGCCGGTGACTTTAATGCCAAACATACAGCCTGGCATAGCTCCACAATTAAAGGTCGAAATCTAAACCATTACTCAACACAAAATTCTATTGTTGTAGCAGGACCCACAGAGCCCATCCATCAAAGAACAGCTGGAAGCTCAGATGTACTTGACATGGTAATCCTCAAAAACAACAGATACCAATATCAGCTGGAAACATTAAATGAACTTTCATCCAATCACAACTCTATTCTGCTTCACTCGGTACACAAGAACAATTCTCCCCTCCCCCACTCTTTCATATCTTGGGACAAACTCTCTAGAATTCTCCCTGACCACATTGGCACAGTCCCTGCTATTCACACTAAAGAGGAGATAAAATTTGCTGCAAACAACCTTACCAGTCAAATCAAAAAAAGCAATAAAGTCAGTTACCCAAACTACAGTCTTTCGCCCTAGTGGTGGGATCCCCGAGGAAATCATGGATTTAATCAGACTGAAAAACAAAACCAGAAAGAGGTACCATACACAAGAGCCCAGCAAGATAAAACAAATTTGAATAAATTAAACAGACAAGTCTGAGAAGCCTTCCAAAAACATCGAAACCAAGATCGAGAATCTAAGCTAACTAAATTAAACCCAGAAGACAACTCCATTTGGAAGTTCCTGAGAACCTTCTGCACTAAAAGACAAATTTTACCCCCAATTCAGACCAAGAAGGGAATAGCCCATACTGATAAGGAAAAGGCAGAGGCTCTGGCAGACAGCTTGGAAACTCAATGCAACCC